>NC_139627.1:3279387-3288075 GCF_964638095.1 Poromitra crassiceps | reverse complement strand
CTTGAGAAATTCCTGATTTTTTTGAGTCGGTCCAAGTCAATCCAGTCGAGCATTTCCTCAAGATGTCCCATGAGTCAGCAGATCAAACCTCACACCGCATGATAAGATCATCAAGAAGAAGAACAAGACATTCCCACTTGAAATCCAGGATGTTAATTGTCAGACAGGGGAACTGGCAGTTGATGGGTGATTAATCATAAAATTGTGTTGGCAAAAAGCCAACTATTTGCTGATCTAACTCTTCCACCCTCCGCTCTCTTTTGATCTGTGTAGGATGTGCATGACTGCTACCTGGACCTCTTCCAAACACATCTTCATTTTGTCTCCAACAACACAACTGGACTCACATACCAGGTGAGACCCCCCCCCCTCCCCCTCCCCCCAGGCAATATTATCAATGATCATGTCCTTCAGTCCATGCTTCATCAGTGTCAATTAATGTCTAATTGATGTCTAATTGACCCTTTTCACTTCCCACCCAATTCACCCATTTTGTGTCTAAAAGGCAGGAAGTAACATAGGTGCAAGCAGAAACATTAATGAGTTTTTCAATTTTAGGTGATCCAGTGCCGGGGGGGGGGGGGGGGGGGGGGGGGGGGGGGCGTTAATGTTTTGCTCGCACCTGTGTTACTTCCTGCCTTTTAGACACAAAATGGATGAATTGGGCGGGAGGTGAAAAAGGCTAATCTTATGTCAATCTCCTCGTGCCTTTTGGCGTGTGTCTCCTGCCAACCAGCAATGTGTTGTGCTGGTAAACATAGTTAAACTGTTTTACGATCATATTTCTCACCTGTCTCGTAAAGCATGAGCCGTCGTTAATCATCGAGGAGCTAGACTCCGTGTCAATCAGACACGACTAAGCGCTCTGCAGACTTAGTCACAATGCAGATGACGGCACAGGTAACACAGACAGACGTGAATAGGTCATCGGCTTATGAGGCTGACCGCAGTATCGCACTCGTTAATTGTGTGTCATGCGTTCATTAGAGCAGTGGTTCTCAAATGTTTTTCAGCCAAGGACCCCTTACAAGATAGAAAATATACCGAGGACCCCCTCATTCTGATTTGTGATTTTGGGCTAAGCTTAATTGTTTCCACGGTAACGTGCTTGACTTTTAATTTGATAGGTTTGTTAATAGAATGTAATCCATGAACCATTTTAGATTTGAGAAGGTATAAGTAAGATGTAGCATTTTATTTTTTAATAAAAATAAATAAAAATAAAAAATAAAAAAAATTACCTCAAAACTTTTCGCGGACCCCCTGGCAAAGTGCCACGGACCCCTGGGGGTCCGTGGACCCCCATTTGAGAACCACTGCATTAGAGCATATCGTTGAATACTCACATAAAGCATTATAACATTAACAATGAGAGAACTGTTAGTGATGGATGTTTCAGTCTGTGAATGAGAGAAAGTTTATATCCCATATGGTTTATTAAACTGAGTGAGTGGGCTTTTTGTGTGCAGGGAACTCTTCCGCTGAAAGAGCTCACCATCTGCAACCTGCAACAGAATGGCAACCACAGCCAAGCCCAGGAGTTTGCCTTCCAGATCAACGGTAAGCTTGACTTTTGGTTCACATGAAAGGACAGAAGTAGATGTGGGGCAATGCTGCCTGCAATCATCTGTTATCAGTTTATTAGCTGAATCTAGATCATCATCAATCATTTAAACTAGAGAACCAGCAAATCCAGGAGGATGTTTACAATTCCACTCCAAATGTCACTGTGCTGCTGGCCTATTTCTCTGAAGGAAAGCAGAGGAGGAACCAGAGCTGGAGAACCTAGAGCCTTAGTTCATATTCTCTCTCAGAGTCTTACGTCATACTCTCACAATTGTGACTCACACCAGTGGTCTGTTTGGCGCTCTCATCATTAACCCATTGATACCTGATGCAGCATTTGTGTGTGTATCCCTTTAAGACCGCGAACCGCGTGACGCGGTTCACGGTCTTAAAGGGATACACACACAAATGAGGGATATTCACGCAAATGCTGCATCAGGTATCAATGGGTTAAGACTAAATAGATAGAACCAAAGTACAAATTCTGTTGCTAAAACGGCAACGAAACCACGCGCTATTTCCAAGCTGTGGCGTTTCCTCCGTTGCCACATTCCAGTGATCCAAAGGTGCCGTGACCCCTCTTCACCTCCACACAACCCCAAGACTAACGAGAGCCGGGCCCCTTTCACCCCGGGTCAGGGGGCCATGCCCGCCTCAAAGGCCCCCCTTGTTAGACGACAGGTGCGCCTCAGCCGACCCAGCTGTCGTGCAGAAAGCCACTCTTAGCCTTGTCACTGCATATAATCTATGGCACATTCCAACAAAAAACCTGCTCAGCCTAATGCCCGGGAGTAATGCCACTTAGCGTTAGATCTCTGAACGGACCAAAACACTTATTAGAGTAGTAGGGGGGGAAAAATGGCAGTTGCCAGTTGGCATAAATTAAGTGACTAGATGTTCCTCAGTTTCAATCAGTGAATTCAATCAAAGTAATAAATGTCATTTAATAATAATTTTATTATTATTATTTAATAATAATTTAATAAATGTAAAAAAAAAAAAAAAAAAATCCAAGGCATGTAAAGTTAGTTTCAGTCATGATAGGTGTACGGTTTCTGCGTTTGTATTTCTTTATTATTACCATGTTATTGAAGTATCCCTGCCCTCCTAGGCTTTGCAAAAATAGACTTGACCTAGCAATATTTCCTGGAACAAACGTATTCTTTTTTGGGGTATTTGCTTTCAAATAGTTTCAACATGAGCCTTTGTTTACCTAACGGGAGGCGTCACTGACAGGAAACATATGTGCGGAGAGAGGTGGTACAATCATGACAAAATTCTGACTCAAGCGAGAGATCTAATGTGGAGATATCCCACTGCGAGACCTGCGTCTTTGCCCTCGCCGAGTTGAGAATTATGAATCAGCTTTACCGTAAACGCTGCGAGGAGCTGAGTGATCACTGAGCAGAAATTCCACACGAGCTTCTGGGAAAAAAAATCCCGGAATCCTTCATATGTTTAGAATTAACGCGGCTGTGATTCCTGTAAGCTAAGGTAATGACAGTTAATGACTTTTAATAGTTGTTAATGACCTCTATAAACCCACTGACTGGTTGCTCCTGAGATACGCGATTCCCAGCCTTGAGAGACTTCACATCGATGTCCTCGCTTGAACTGTGGGAAAAATGCTTCTGTCAAGGGAGTGCCATGATCAAGGTCTAGCATGAAGGTCAGGAATTAATAGAAAGTCAACAGATGAGAGCAGTCTGGGTGCTTATTAGGCCGAGGGAGCAGTCAGCAGGCTCTCAAAGCCATGGGACTATCTCTGCTGGTTATCTCTGGTATGTGTGGGTCTGATAGAGGGAGATTCCACATCTATTCACCCCAGGTCCTGTTCATTCCTCCTGGGGAAGCAGGTTGTGGGAGAGATTGTCTGCTGCAATGTCTAAAGGCCATATATACTGTGGAGCAGGTCACAGGCGATGTTCTGCACCAGGCTGTACAGGCGGTCTAGTGTCTGTAACATCTTACCAAACATGAGTTAACACAGCTTTAGTATGTCAGTATTGCCCAAGGGAGCGCGATGCAGTAAAGGAGCCGAGTGTGTGAACTCCATAAATGATTCACCACAAAAATGGCAGAACGTTTTCTGAGAAAGAGATGCCTTGGTGACCCTTTCCCTGTTGACCCTGTGACCTTTGCCCCCCCCCCACCTTCCCCCTGCAGGTGTCAGCCTTAACCCCATCATCGTCTACTGTGCCAACCAAGACGAGATGGACCTATGGTTTGGCCTGCTCAAAGACAATATCGAGGCCAACGGGGGCACTCCCCTCGCACCTGAGAACTTCACCAGAGTGAAGGTATGTCGAATGAGCTGTCAAGGCTGCGTAAGGGTTGGTTCTCATGCTCGAGAACAATCAGAATATATGTATGCAGAGATGACAAAGATTAACGTCAATTTTTTTCAAATTCAAACAAGTCCTCAAGTTTTGGCCATCTTCCCAACCCACTCGATGGATTAAGCAGGGCAGGGCTGTGGCCTAAGTCAGCTCTGGTAAAACACTGACAGGATGTGAGTGAGTGAGTGAGTGTAGCGCTGGTGAGTCAAGTAGGTCACTGCTGTCTCTCCCTGAGGGCTGGATACCAGGGAGCGGTCTTGACCGCATCACAGCCCACGTCAGACCAGCCCTCACACATCTGCACGGGGTTTAAAGTGCTGACTCCACACCCACAGGTGTGGGGAAGGGCTGAGAAGATCTCAGATAAAACACACGATGCACTGCAGCAAGATAATTGGGTCGATGACATTTTTATGCTTTATTAAGCCTTTAGCCTATTGAGCCTCTGGATCGACGAGACACACCGACCACATTCCAGGAATAAAAGCCAGATCAACACGTTTAAGTGCGCTTAAGAGCTCTATAGAGTTCTATTACTGTTGACTCTGTCTCACTTATATCATCTTAATACATCTAGATGAACCAGGAGGAGGTTATACTAATGTTGACACTGTCTCACTTATATCATCTCTGTGCACCTAGCTCAACCAGGAGGAGGTTCCCGAGAGCAGAGAGGAGCTGAGGAACTCCATCAACAGAGAGCCCATCTACGAGTGGGAGGGCTCTCAGCGCGACAGTCTGGGGGTTATCGCTTACGTCACTAAAGTCCGACTACAGCACCTTCCCTGTCAGGTAGGACACCTACGTGGTACACTGCACACTCTAAATCACCGAGGCTTATCAGCTCTGTGTGTGATGTATTATTTACCCGTCATGGCCCTGAAGGCATCATCGAGACAGAAACAAAAACAGAACAGGCTATCTCTGATCTTATTCTCGACTATTTATGGAATTCTACAGTATGAGCAACTGCACGAGCGATCACGATGCCTTACATGTTTTCAAACTGTGGGAATTTTTAACATGATGAATAATAAAAAACCACATGGCATGATCTCTCCAGCCGGGTGACTCACATGGTTCTTCAGTTGTGCAATACACACATTACGTCAATACAATGTAAAGAGAGTGAGTGTAATCATGGGCGGTGTCCATATTTTGGCAAAGTACTACGTCTCCTGCAGGTATAACTCTATGTTCCTCGATGTTCCTCTGAAGATGTAACAGTATCAGACATCTGATAAAAACATGTGTGACTTTATACAAATCAAATCATCAGACATCATCAGGCACAAATGAATAATGCTGACACGGCGTTGCAACAACAGCCACTGACAACAGGAGTCATGCCACAGCTTGCCAGGTCAGCTTGCCAGGTCAGCTGCATATGAATTCTCGGTGGGAAATAAGCGGCAGCTCCATTGAAGTGTGTGAGATTTAGGGCCTGGGTGTGTGAGAGGCATCGATGACTCCACTCACTCACCTCACAGCTGGAATGTCAGCTGTCTGAGCAGGAACACACCCTCAGCCAGCGAGAAGAAACATCACCTCTGATGTCTGCCGCGCCTTTAAATGCCCCACTAACTGGTTCCACTCGAGATCTCGCTGGGATTGAACATGTGCCTCTCAACAAGATATTAAAGGATTATATATATATATATATATATTTTGCCAATCTTCTAGTTTGTCCCTCCTCCTTTACATTAGTCCTGTTGGCGTCTGTAGACCGTCAGCTTAATTGGAGATATCGGGGCTCGCTGCCTTCCGAAGATGTCATTTGCTGTCATTCCTTCTTGTACAATAATGACAAACAACTCCCACAGACGTGAAAAGTTCCAGAGCGAGATACTCCATTACAGCAAACATGAAGCCTTCATTAGATTTTGTTTTATGTCATTGTGTCTTCATACCAGTGTGCTCTGCTTATTGTCCATGAGCCGACATCTGCAGGAAGGAACGGATGCCTCTGTCAGGAAATCATCTGTCAAAAACACGTTGCCTCACATCCATGCCTTTTTATTTGGGGAGTATTTGTTAGCCGAGGCGGCAGTTAATTTCGGGCTAGGTTTGATTCATTTTTTTGTCATGTTCAAAAAAACAAACAATATAAATTTTGACAAAAACAAAAAATGAATTAGATTGCAGTGCAAAAATTACTAGACACAAACAATAATAAATTAACTTCAATGGATAAGGATAATTCAATGTAGTAAGAGTGTAATGACAACATAAGTACATAAAGTACATAAAACTGACTTTTAATAAAGCTCAACTCTCGTGCCCACAGGAGCAGAGTGACAGACTGCTGGTGATGTACCCGGCCACTCTGATCATCCTCTCAGAGGAGAACGACGGACTCTTCTACAAGGTATCATCACTGACCTCACTGACCTCTGACTCCTTCTCTCATTAAAGGAACACTCCGCCCATTTTCAACCAGCTTTGTATCATTAGAACATCAGTAGTATATCAGAAAACTGTAAACGGTTTTGAAGTCTGTCATTTAATTTGACAGTTATTGAGTGTTAAAGTGTGGACCAGTGACATCACTGGTCCACACTAACTCAAATTAATAACTCATTAACTCAAATCAACTCTCAATAACTGTCAAACTATTCATCATTCATCTAGTTTGACAGTTATTGAGAGTTGATTTGAGTTAATGAGTTATTAAAGTTTTCTGATATACTACTGATGTTCTAATGATACAAAGCTGGTTGAAAATAGGCAGAGTGTTCCTTTAAGCTTCATCATATCTTCAGCTGGCTACAGTGTACCCTGTGTTTGCATCAGAGAGTTGTGTGTAAGCGTCTGTGTGTGTTTGCAGGGGAAACTTCCACTCAACATGATTACTGTGACCACACCCTGCCAAGACGTCAAGCCCAACACCTTTATGATCGAAGGTAAATTGACCGTAATGTAAATACACACTGGAAGCTCTACTGCAGACTATTCACACTCCTTAGTGTTGTTGACCGTAATGTAAATACACACTGGAAGCTCTACTGCAGACTATTCACACTCCTTAGTGTTGTTGACCGTAATGTAAATACACACTGGAAGCTCTACTGCAGACTATTCACACTCCTTAGTGTTGTTGACCGTAATGTAAATACACACTGGAAGCTCTACTGAAGACTATTCACACTCCTTAGTGTTGTTGACCGTAATGTAAATACACACTGGAAGCTCTACTGCAGACTATTCACACTCCTTAGTGTTGTTGACCGTAATGTAAATACACACTGGAAGCTCTACTGAAGACTATTCACACTCCTTAGTGTTGTTTACCGTAATGTAAATACACACTGGAAGCTCTACTGCAGACTATTCACACTCCTTAGTGTTGTTGACCGTAATGTAAATACACACTGGAAGCTCTACTGCAGACTATTCACACTCCTTAGTGTTGTTGACCGTAATGTAAATACACACTGGAAGCTCTACTGCAGACTATTCAGACTCCTTAGTGTTGTTGACCGTAATGTAAATACACACTGGAAGCTCTACTGAAGACTATTCACACTCCTTAGTGTTGTTGACCGTAATGTAAATACACACTGGAAGCTCTACTGCAGACTATTCACACTCCTTAGTGTTGTTGACCGTAATGTAAATACACACTGGAAGCTCTACTGCAGACTATTCACACTCCTTAGTGTTGTTGACCGTAATGTAAATACACACTGGAAGCTCTACTGCAGACTATTCACACTCCTTAGTGTTGTTGACCGTAATGTAAATACACACTGGAAGCTCTACTGCAGACTATTCACACTCCTTAGTGTTGTTGACCGTAATGTAAATACACACTGGAAGCTCTACTGCAGACTATTCACACTCCTTAGTGTTGTTGACCATAATGTAAATACACACTGGAAGCTCTACTGCAGACTATTCACACTCCTTAGTGTTGACCTTAATGTAAATACACACTGGAAGCTCTACTGCAGACTATTCACACTCCTTAGTGTTGTTGACCGTAATGTAAATACACACTGGAAGCTCTACTGCAGACTATTCACACTCCTTAGTGTTGTTGACCGTAATGTAAATACACACTGGAAGCTCTACTGCAGACTATTCACACTCCTTAGTGTTGTTGACCGTAATGTAAATACACACTGGAAGCTCTACTGCAGACTATTCACACTCCTTAGTGTTGACCGTAATGTAAATACACACTGGAAGCTCTACTGCAGACTATTCACACTCCTTAGTGTTGACCGTAATGTAAATACACACTGGAAGCTCTACTGCAGACTATTCACACTCCTTAGTGTTGTTGACCGTAATGTAAATACACACTGGAAGCTCTACTGCAGACTATTCACACTCCTTAGTGTTGACCGTAATGTAAATACACACTGGAAGCTCTACTGCAGACTATTCACACTCCTTAGTGTTGACCGTAATGTAAATACACACTGGAAGCTCTACTGCAGACTATTCACACTCCTTGCTTTTGTAAGTTCTGAAGGAAAAGTTCACCCAAACATGAAAATTCTGTCATGTAGTCAGCACCATGCCAATGGAAGGACGGTTTTTAGTCCACAAAACAATTGTGGAGATTTAGTTTCCCTGGAAAGCATTCTCCTAAAAACAATTCAAGTGAATCGTGACCAACTTTCAAACATATTTAAAAAAAATGGAGGGGAAAAAACAGAAAAAAATTAATAAAACATTACTGCTCGTCTGCTGTAATCCAAGTCTCGAGATGTCAAGTTGACTTGAAAAGACATATTTTTTTTTAGACCTAATAATTTTTCATAATTTTTAGACA
>NC_139627.1:3244387-3269387 GCF_964638095.1 Poromitra crassiceps | reverse complement strand
GATTTGCGCAGGTATCGGATGGCAGACAACGCACTTACATTTGCCAGCAGAACTGTGATATCAGAGAAGAACAATTATCAATTCAATATACTCAAATGAACTAATTAGACTTGTTCTAAACCATTTTTATCTCAGCATTTTGCAAACCCAACATTGACTTTATCTGGCCCTAAACATTTTAGACAAATATTTCTGAAGTTGATTTTATTTCAGTGTCTCAGTGATTTTACTTCATCCAATCAAAACGCTCACATCAACCAGTTTGAATGAACAGTGATGCCATATTATAATTATAGATTGGGGTTTTAAAACTTCAGTCCCAAACAACAACAACAACAACATCTGCACTCTGCAGGTATCGGTATAATTAAATTACAACAATATCACATATTAACAAATTACAATAAGAACACATACCAGCCTTCCAGGCATCTCCGACTTGTGGGTTAGCAGACTTTAGCACCCAGGAGGCAAATGCAATGCAAAGCAAACACATGTCCGACTGTCTGAGAGGCACGAGGAGGGAGGCGTCCAACCCTTCAGACAAAGTGACAGTGTTATTCCAAATCTCTTCAATCAATTAATGCTATATCACAAATCAATTAATGCTATATCACAAATCAATTCATGCTATATCACAAATCAATGAATGCTATATCACACAAATGCAATGCACATAATTATGACAACAAACATTCACAGAAGAGTCCAGTGAGAGATCAGGGGAAATATCATTGACATTAGCACAGCAAATGCTGAGCTGTGACCGGGTCAAGGCCCCGCCTCTACAGCATCTGGCCTGATGCCAGGCTGTTTGATGCTAACTGATATCTGATATTAAGATGTTAGAGGCCCAGCATTCCGGTGGCTCACCTGGTAGCATGCGTACCACAAAGGCTAGTCCTTTGCGTGGCCGACCCGGGTTCGAATCCGACCCATGGTCCTTGACCGCATGTCATCCTCTCTCTCACCACCTTTCCTGTCTGCCTACTGTCCTATCCAATAAAGGCAAAAATGCCCAAATAAATAAATAGATAAATAGATTTTAGACGCCCAAAAGACAATCGAAGTGGGAAACTGCTGAATATTAGATGCATATTAATATATTAAAAGTTATTCTTTAAATTGAGGCTCCTTGACTTTTTCAAAATGAGATATAGTATATATATATACAGTATATAGGTATAAAGATTGTCTTTTGACTCCTGAAGTCAAGCTATTTTTATTTCCGCTTCAGAGCCGAACCTGAATTCCTTCTTAGACTCTTGAGACTTAGAGAGGGCACTCACTGAGAAGTCAAGTATCACGTTATCACATACACCCATTCCTCTGGCACTTGACTTTGCACTCGCTCAGTGTCCCTTGACAGCTGAGCTAAGAGAGTCTGATTGGGTCGTGACTGTGACAGCTGAGTGTGTCGATAATATATCCTGATCTAATCTACAATCGCCCACATGTGACAAGTAGCGGTAATAGTTGTAGTAGAACACTCTAATTTTACTTTGATGCAGCGGTGGAAGAATCCTTTAGTACTCAAGGAAAAGTAGAAAAAGGTAGAAATATGCTCATATAATAGTACCGTTATATGAGCATATTTCTACTTTTCCTTGACTAAAGGAGCTGCATACTTCTTCCACCGATGCATATGAATCCACAAAAACTGCAATAGCTAATGTAAAAACTTAAACTCTAGTCATGTCTGTCAACAATGATGCAATCATTTGCACTGTATGCTGTGCAACAGCTGATAGATACAATTGCCTTACTTGGATTAGAAACAGCTGTCTGCAGCTCCTGGTATCTGACGGGCTGCTGTGCTAGCTGTCCGGAGATCATCTCCTCCAGGTGGTAGAGAAGTGGATCAGCAAAAGGCACCTCTTGATTTCCCAGAGTGTTGACGGGCTGAACTGTCCCTCGGAGGGATCTCCGCCTCACAGGTACAACAGACAAGGAGCTTGATGATCTCTGCTGCTGGCTGGCAGAGCCAGTGAGATGGATATTCCTGAGGGAGAAGGTGTTCTTCCAGAAGAGATTCTGTCCAAGGTCCCCGTCTGTGTAGAAATGATCGTATATGTCAGTAGAAATCTGAGTGCCGTTTTCCTCACGGCTGAACCTGGTCACCACCCGTACCGGGCCACGGTCTTCATCACCAGCCTCTTCATCAGATTCCATGGAGGAATCGTCAGAGGAGGAAGACGCAAAGAAGTGATCGTAAGCCTCGGGGAACTGCAGATTTCTACTTGTTGAGCGAGAGCAGGAAAAGATGGGCACCAGCTCCTCTTTGGACTGATCTGTTGTTCTGATGAGAGGGTAGAAGAAGCTTCCCGTATCAAACTCTGAGAAGAAATGATCATAGGTCTCCGAGACAGAGTTTCCAGCGGTGTAGTAGGTGGCTAAGTTATCTGTGGTTGACGGGCTGGAAACAATTGGAACCGGCTCATCTTTGGCCCGATCCGTTGCTCTGATGAGAGGGTAGGAGAGGCTTCCCGTATCAAACTCTGAGAAGAAATGATCATAGGTCTCAGAGACAGAGTTTCCTGTGGTGTAGTAGGTGGCTAAACTGGCTATGTTATCTGTGGTTGACGGGCTGGAAACAATTGGCATCGGCTCATCTTTGGCCCGATCCGTTGCTCTGATGAGAGGGTAGGAGAAGCTTCCCGTATCAAACTCTGAGAAGAAATGATCATAGGTCTCAGAGACAGAGTTTCCTGTGGTGTAGTAGGTGGCTAAACTGGCTATGTTATCTGTGGTTGACGGGCTGGAAACAATTGGCATCGGCTCATCTTTGGCCCGATCCGTTGTTCTGATGAGAGGGTAGGAGAGGCTCCCCGTATCAAACTCTGAGAAGAAGTGATCATAGGTCTCCGGGACAGAATTTCCATCAGTGTAGTAGGTGGCTATGTTATCCGTGACTGACGGGCTGCTGGGGTTGGATTGCTTTCCCCCGAAGAAATACTGAAATATATTTGTGAAAGAGATTCTATAGCTGTCCGTCGATGTATTGCCAGTAAAAGAAGACGAAGGCAAAGAGTCTACGCCGCTGTCTTTCCTCGGCTTGTGTCCATCGGTGACATACTTGCTGTCTAATTCTCCTTCTTCTGGTGTGGCTGTTGCTAGTAAAGGCTGGTCTTTCCAGGTGTGGCTAAAAGACTCAGAGGCCAGGGCATGTAGGTTATGCACACTCGCATTTTTGGAGATCTTTCTGAGGTACTTTTGTGGACTACTGCTGCTGCCGCTGGAGAGGAGCGGCCGAGGAGTGTCACTCACAGATGTCAACATCGTATTCTCGGGGTAAATCCCAGCACCCTGGCTCACCGGGTCGTGTTCATTCTCCCAATCAATTGCCAAAACGGAACTAGACTGGACAAAGTCGGGAAGGTTGGATGTGTCGTCGGCGGAGTGGTCTGGCTTGGACTCATCCTGCTGAGCAAAGTAGCCTGAATCTGCTGCATCACATGTGACAGCTGCTTCACTGTCGGGTAAAGCCGGGAGAGAGCTGGGTGTGCTGCTGCTGGCCAACCTCACACCCAAAATGTCCTTTATCGTCAGCTTCTCCATGTCACTCCAAAAAGAGGACATGGCGTACACTGAACGCTTGCAGTCGGGCGCTTTTGCAGCTTCGTTTTTTTCTGCTTGGGATGTTGTGACAGCATCTTCTGTCCTGGCCTCTAAATCACACTCTATTGTGTCGTGCAGAAGCAGGCTCTTCGGTCCAGATATACCTTCTCCTCCCTCATCTGTTGCTAGGACAACAGATGAGGATAACATTGTGGAACAGGGAATATCGGATTGACTTTTTAGCAAATCGTCTGACATGTTTAATGTAGGAATACTTTCTCTTTGACTGTTGCCTGTAAGAGCATATTTCATTTCACTAGAGTGAAGGGGATTCTCCCTATGCACAACCGTTATATTTGGCACCGCTAATCCAGTTCTCTCTCTTATTCTATTTCTCTCTGACGAAACATCTGGCTTGGATAATATTTCAACTTCATGGGAATGTTTTGCTTGCTCTATTGTATTATTTATGTCTAGATTGGCAGGACTTTTAGACTGACAGCTTTTATCGGGTGATGAATTGCTCCTTTCTAACGTTAATGTAGCACCGGCCACTTGAGGTGGATTCTCCTCACAGGATGAACAGGATCTAGTTTTGATTGGTTGTGGTTTTGTTTTGTCAGCAGGCAGCTCTTGGACATCAGAACCAATCTGAACAAATGAAGAGGGGGGAGAGTTAGTCTTTTCAAATGGACCAGCTATTTCCAGCTGCTGCGGAGGTTCAGGATCTCTCTCAGTGTTTATTGCTTCATCATTTTGGCTGGCTTCCAATGCAGCATGATCTGACTCTGAATTCGCTAAAATATTATGGGTTTTTGATGTGACCTCTGCTGTGCAATATTTTGGACTTGTTTCATTTTCACAACTCAAGAGAGATTGATTCATTTGATCAGACTGCTGGAAAGTCCCTGCATGCCTTTCCCACGTTGAAGGGCTCAGTCTGTCACAGCTCTCTGTGAATAGCTCTGATTTATCAGTGGCACAGGTGCTAATTGAGACTGACCACCCATTAGATGTTTTCAATCCACTTGATTCTTTTAGCTGCACTTTGCTGCCTGGCTGTAAATGTGTCGCCACATTAGCACCGTTGCTAAGTGTTGATACAGCACGGTCATCATCAGTTTGACCTGGTGGGGTCACTGCTCTGTCATTGGTTGCATTATTTTCGGGCGAGTCTAGTGATCCACACCTTTCGTGTCTGAGTAGGCCCTCTGTCACATTGTGGTACAGACTGTCACTTGTAGACGGAGGAAGACGGTTAACGTTGTTGTCCGCAGCGGTTATCTTCAGTGGCACATTGCTGGTGGCTGAGCATGTGGTTAAAGGGGCCATGGAACAGTCAGTCTTTTCAGTTTGGGCCATGGAAGATAAACTGTTATCTCCAGATAAACACGGATGCGTTCCTCTTCTCCATGCACATGGCTCCTGTTCCGAGTCACTCGTACGCGGCCTCTCATATCCAATCAGCAGGCTCTCAGTCGGCCTCTCATATCCAATCAGCAGGCTCTCAGTCGGCTCCCGGCTGATTCGTTTCTTCCTCCTTCGCTTCTTTCTGACAGAGGCAGATGGAGACACCTCGTGCCTGGCACCTTTGTGTGGGCTCTTCGGGTCTGGATCTGGTCTGGTCTGGTCTGGATCTGGCAGTAGAACATGGAGGTTTTTGTCCTTTTTTCCCGATTTAACTTCTGCCATCACTTGTAGGTTACGGGGTGGTGACTCGGTTTCAGGGCTTCTATCGAGAGCTGCTTGACCCACCAGCAAATCTCCTGGCTTCACGTCATCCAACAGTTGACACATCTCCGTGTCTGAGCTTCTCACCTTGTCAGAGTCAGGTGGCGTTGTTGTTCCTGAGCAGACGGCCACGTCAGGTGACTCACGAGACCGACTCTGCGTTCCTAGTACCTCATCTGCTCTCGTCGCTACCCAGTCCTCCTCTCTGATGATGAATAACTCTGATTTGTTCGTCTCGAAGAGTGAGTTACTGGCTGCAAGTCCGGGGGAAATTTCGGGGTCGGGCTCATCTTTTTTCATTGTGTTTATGTTGCTGTTGGCGTTGACAGTCTCTGCGGTCTCGTTGCCAATTGCTGCTTCACTCCTGGCAGGCAGAGAGTTTGACTTGGGGATGTTTTTTGGCAAAGCCCTGCTGCTGGCTTCGGGCCCATCACTACACAGCTCCTCCCCCTGTGCTCCTACTTGGCTTGGCGCAGTGTTCTTCTCAGCCTCTTTGAGACTTTTCAGCCTTTCACAGAACGTATTGACGGACCGCAGGTGTATATCCTCTTCTTCACTGGCGGAGAGGACGCTCTCCATAGCGCCAATGCCATACTTGCTGAAGTAATAATGTTCCACAGGGGAGCCCTGGCAGTCTGGGGGGCCGGCATCAACGGGCCGGTCAGCCGCCTCCCAGCAGCCTGCTGCTGTTCGCTCAGCTTTCTGGACTCTGTTTGCAAGAATGGAGGTCACCACATCATCCATGTCGCTCATCCCCGAGTGGTCCGGTCCAGCGAGCGCAGGAGGAAGCAGCTTGCACCCCTCGCACTCCTGGAAGAAGCAGGCCGCCCAGTCACGCTCGGAGATCTCCACACTGTATTCAAAGTCCTCCATTTTGGTGCAAAGGTCTTAATGTGCAACCTGCGAAATCAACCAAAAGCGCTATAAAAAATAATCCAATAATCAACGTGAAATTATTTGTGATTTCGATATCATTTTAGCTCTTCTCATTTAAGTTCTTTCATAACAAATTTCCAAAATAACATATTATTATGAATACAGCAAATCAAGAATACCCCTCCTTCAAGATAACCAAATGAACTAAGGACATGCCACTTAATGCAACATAACACACAAAAACAAACTACATATTTTACATTTTGCAACACAAATTAAGATGTGTAAATGATTGCAGCCACTTGTTATAAGATCTGTAGTAATCTATAATGCAAATCTCTTTAAATACTTTGCCTCAGGACTGTAGTTCAAAACTACAGTAGCCGGCAAGCTAAAACTGTCCCATTGATTAACAGCAATTCAACTCAATTTGACAGATTGAAAACTATACAGCATTATGACAATATGAATATTCGTGCTTTCTCTGCACTGGTACATCCATCCAGTGAGGGCAGTTGGCTGTGTTTTCCTACCTGTCAGGGTTTTGCTGCCTTCCTGGTCTACAGAAGGTGGAGGTCTGAGTCTGGAGAACCAGCAGCAGCATGCTGCATGCCCTCTGGTGGGCGTCCTTGGGTGTGGCAGTGCAACGTTACGCAGCAAGCCCCATGATTGGATATATATATAGAGTGATACTTCTCATCACGTAATACACGTAACGCTCTGACGGCTGCCATCTCCAACAGAGGTATCATGTTTCAGAACTTTAAATAGAGGCCTCAGTAGCAAAGTACAACACTGGTTATCAGACAGTATCTAATGTTACTATTGTTTGCTTTGATATGCTTACTAAAAACCTGTCATGAAATTGGACTAGGTGATATTTCTGTTTGTTTTTAGCATGGTCGCTTTATTTGTCACTCGTCCAGATCTGAAATGAGTTGTATGGAGAGGCAAAGTGAACGTCACTTCCTGCTTCAGCACTGTACCAGAGATTTTCTCCCGCAATTTATTTTCCCATAGACATTTCGTAAAATGTTTATAAAAATTGTTTTACTTGGTCAAACCAAACGGTTCAGCTATATTTAGGATCGGGAGAGACCATAGAACATTTCACTCAGACCAAAACTAAAAAAAAACAAGATAAAACATTGATTTTCTTTAAAACCCACTTTCTTGGTCCCAAACCCACGTTTTGGTCCGAGTGAAATGTTATGCAATCTCGCCTGTTTCTAAATATAGCTGAACCGTTTGGTTTGAACAAGTAAAACTATTTTTATACGCATTTTACGAAATGTCCATGGGAAAATAAATGGTGGATGAAAATCTCTGGTACAGTCAGTGCTGAAGCAGGAAGTGACGTTCCACTTTGGCTCTCTATAGAGCTCAAACTCCTCGCCGACTCCCTCGGCAGCTGCTGCTCCAAACAACAGTGACTACAGTGAACTACAGTTACAGTACTGTACTCTGATTTTTACCAGACGGCAGGGCCTGGTATTGTTTACACCTTGTGAGTCTGTGTGTGTGTGTGTGTGCGCGTGTGTGTGTGTGTGTGTGTGTGTGTGTGTGTGTGCGTGCGTGCGTGCGTGTGTGTGTGTGTGCGCGCGCGTGCATGCGTGTGTGTGTGTGTGTGTGTGTGTATGCACGTGCATGCGTGCGCGTGTGTACGTGTGTGTGTGTGTGTGTGTGTGTGTGTACGTGTGTGTGTTTGTGTGCGTGTGTGCATGTGTGTGTGCGCGTGTGTGCATGCGTGTGTGTGTGTGTGTGTGTGTGTGTGTGTGTGTGTGTATGCGCGTGCGTGCGTGCGTGTGTGTGTGTGTGTGTGTGTGTGTGTGTCAGCTGAAACCTCACTGGTATGATGTCATGGCGTGAGAGTGGATCTGAATCGTTCCCCTCAGTCAGAGGCAGATGCTGCCGGGGGGGGAGGAGCCAGAATGAGACCCGAGCTGCTTCATGTGAGACTCACCTGACATGAGACTCACCTGACATGAGGCCCCGCCCCTCACAGGAAGAAGACGTCTGTGAAACACAAACAAGACCTCATCATCATTATTCCATCCATGTGACGCAAATCAATTGGCTTTAAATGACAAGTTCCTATAACAGTTTTCCTGTCTTTTTGTATCTGCATGACGGCTTAAAGTGGACATATCTTCTCATTAGCATACATTCACTGTATTATTACAAATGCATCTCAATTCAAAGTTCTAAAATGATCAACTCAGTATTGGGTCAAAACGGTAACGAGGTAACGAGGTGAAATGATAGCAATGTGAAATGTGCCATTAGGGGCGTCTGCCTGCCCTTATCTGAGGTGGGCTTGAGCCTCTGTTTAGAGCGATCAGTAAGACTTTGTCACCACAATGGGATTAGGGGAGCATCGTTGCTGTCAAAATGTTACCGACACTAAAAGATATTGGAGATAGCCTATCAGTCATGATCTCATCATCAACTGTTAAACTGCACTTAACAGATGGCTAATGTGCCTTAATTGCAGCTTAATGTAATGACTAACGATGGTGCCTAATGGTTATTTACTATTAATAAAAACACACAACTTGCACGAGTCAGCGTAGTAAGTTTGAGTTTGTGAACGACCTCAAAAGTAGACAATTTGACAAACTTTAATTCTCCGGAAATAAAGACTCTCTAGATTGCAGATCGATAACTTTTCAGCTGACCAAATTTGTATTGTATCCCAAATCTTAAAAAGAGGAGATTTTGGCAATACTTGAATTTGCCAAGTAAACACACATCACTCCGGTTATTCTTCTTCTTCAGTATTACTGCGGATTCAGAATTTGCATCTATTAGAACTCGACTTTCACAAGCTGTAAGCACAGCCTATTATTTGGCTAATTTTCATCACTATAGTTATTTATGAGAAAAACAGAGCTATCTAATTAGTGAGGCAGCAGCCTGGGCCGTGTGCCCGAGAGAGGACCCTCTCTCGATTCATCAGCTGTGATGAAGGCAAGACAAGCCTGTGCCTGTGTGTGTGACGAGTGCACCTGGGGCCGCGGGGGCCGTTTGGACACGGGTGGGGATTCTGTTTCCATCAACAGGATTAAGGCCCTTCTCAGGCGCTTCTTGGGAGTTAAGATCGGAATCTCTTTTGGGGCTGTTTCACAGTAGGCTGATGCCTACAGAACTTCCCCCCTAATTGTTTACCATGTCAGCTCCGGCAATTCAGCGTCAATTAAACAAAGCCTGGTAAACAGAGACATTCAGCCAGCAGCTCAGTGACATGATGTTTAGACAGAAGAGAGGTTGTGTACGCTCCCGTTACCAAGCGTCCGTGGTCGGTGGCATCTTTTGTGTCAAATGAGGGGCGCAAAGTCTTAATTATGGCAAAGCGAGGGGCAACACGGTTAGCGAACAGTAGACAAAGATGGCTATTTTGGATCTTTTGTGGGTGTCTGTCTAGCAGGCAGACTGGTTACAAATGGTTGTTTGAGACTTCTTACACCAGGACGGTATAGATTGTCTTTAATCAAATATAGTAAGTAGCAATAAATAACAGCATAATTGTTCTAAAGAAATTTTCCTAGTTGCTCTACTGAATTATTAATCACTGTATTGTTGGTTAGGGTGGGGTGGGTTACATGTAGGTTTAGGGCTAACCCCCTGATGATTATGTATTTGAAAAGTAGGTTTAGGACTGCAAGATACTGGACAAAAGAATGTTTGCTGACAGTTGTGATTAAAATGTTAGTGTTGACAGAAGTCACCGCTTGTCATCATATATGATTTAATTGTTCATCTAAAAACAAGTGAAGTCTTGGCTCAAAAAGCCTTTCTTTCTTTCTTTCATTCTTTCGTTCATTCTTTCTTTCATTCTTTCTTTCTTTCTTTCGTTCATTCTTTCTTTCTTTCTTTCTTTCTTTCTTTCTTTCTTTCTTTCTTTCTTTCTTTCTTTCTTTCTTTCTTTCTTTCTTCTAATCAAAAGTGTGAAAAAATTGGATGTCCGAATTGCTGCATTTGAATATAATAAATTATTTCTCTTTTCTCTTTCTTTTGCAAGTTGGATTTTGTGTGTGTGTGTGTGTGTGTGTGTGTGTGTGTGTGTGTGTGTGTGTGTGTGTGTGTGTGTGCGCACGTGCGTGTGTGTTTGTGATGCTCCAAAACCATTATACAGCAGCCTATGGGTTCGGTGTCTGGAACATAATATTTCCCTATATGATTATATTACAGATTTATGTATATTCCTATTCTGAGGCTACAGTGTTAGCAGAGATAAATAATTAAAACAACATGTTTGTTTTGTTGTTCATCACCAGGAATGTGGCAAATAAAAAGGTGGTTAAAACTGACCTCCAGTCATCATAAGACAAACAATATAAACAACCAATTTAAACAAAAAAAACTTGCTTAAATAAAATATATTTTTCAAAAATATGTAATTTGCTTTTTTTCTTTGACAACCATATATCTTCATGAAACAAATGACTATTATGATACAAACCTATAACCTCTATAGAATTTATGTCAGGCTAAAAAGGTGGGAAAAACTCTTCCACATGTAAAAGGTTGAAGATACAGTAGGTGTTTAAGGTATCTCTGTTCACCCATTTTTTCCTCACACACAAACTGCCATCTGCCCAGTTGATCTCAAAATTGTTCCCTTAAATGCGGTATTAGCCTATATTCCTAAATAAAACATTTCCCAAATTTTCACCAATTCACTAAATCGCAGGCTCCCACCGTCCTGTCATGGAGCAGTTTATCTCCAGCGCTCTGCAGACAGCAGAGCGCCTGCAGCCACAGAGGGGATTATCCGTGCTGCTGACAATGGTGGGATTTGATCAGGCGCACTGACAAAACATTATTGTCCTCACCTCAAATGTCAGTGAAAACACAGCAGTATCAGTGCTCACACTGTTAGGGGATCATACCGCAGCATCCCGAGTGCAGTCTGCGGACTGTGCACTGCACCTTTAGGCTACTTTATTAAGCCCGCGTGACCCGCCTTCAAAGCAAAGAGCGCACAAAGGAGGGACAGTTCACTCTGCCCAATTATTCCCCAAGGACTTGTTATTTACAATGGAGTTAAAAAAAAATAAAAAAAATAGGGGAATACAAGCAAGTGAGAGATGGCCCTCCATAGCCGACATCTATTTCAACAAGGACTATGTATAGCCAAAGACATATATAGCCTAGGTTTATTCTAGGTTTGAGCAGCTACTAACATGTAACTGTGGGACAACACTGGTCATCTCGACGCAAGAAAGCATTACTTCTTGTCTACCACAAGATGGCAAGGAACAACCGCTGACAGAGTCACCCGAGTTCAGGCAGTCAGGTGGTCGGCCTCAGTTGCTCCATTCAGTTTGGCCTGATTTTATGGGATAGGCCCGGGGGTTGTTTGAATGGAACTGGAATTAAGAAAGAAAGGAAGAAAGAAAGAAAGAAAGAGAGAGAGAGAGAGAGAGAGAGAGAGAAGGAAGGAAGGAAGGAAGGAAGGAAGGAAGGAAGGAAAGAAAGAAAGAAAGAAAGAAAGAAAGAAAGAAAGAAAGAAAGAAAGAAAGAAAGAAAGAAAGAAAGAAGAAAATTATTTTTCACAACAGGTTATCTCACCCTGTGTATAGAAATTTGCTATTGCAACCAGACTGTGTTTTCTCCTACTCAGAGGACTATCAAAAATGCATATTCCTTCAAACAGAGAGGCCCTGATAACAGTGATTTCGGGGCCCTATAGGCAAAGGCAAACTTAGACCCCCCCCCCTGCTGAATCCTAACTCTCTCACTTTTAATGCATCCTTTTCTATCAACTTGATTTGCTTTTTTTTATTCTCTGTCAGCTACTGATGCAGTCAGTGGAAAGAAAATGAGCTTAAAGTCAAGTGGTGAAATCTCACTAGCCTGACTGAGTAGAGGGGTGACCAAGACTCAAGGATTGAAATCATCTACCGGTATTCTATTTTATTTTTTATTTTTATTAAAAATGTGTTTACATTCTATTCCTGTGTTTTGTGGGGCCCAAGGCAGTCACCGACCTTTTTTAATGGTAGACAAATATACCATTTGTCTATCTACTATAAATGATAGTAGATAAATCCTACTTTACTCATTTCTTCCACACCGATTTTTTTTCCAAGTGTGCGTTATAATTCCTGTAGGAGAAATGGTTTTGCCGTCATATAAATTAAACGCATAGGCAACTTTCAAGTGGAAAAGCACCCAGGTTGGTCGATGACAATATCAGTGTCTGTCTTCACCATGAGAACTGAATCTGTGTAACGCAATAGGCCGCTGATGTAAGACTCCACAGACAATGAACGGGAGACTGACATGCATTCAAATAGGCTACACTAAAGTAGAGACTGACATGCATTCAAATAGGCTACACTAAAGTAGAGACTGACATGCATTCAAATAGGCTACACTAAAGTAGAGACTGACATGCATTCAAATAGGCTACACTAAAGTAGAGACTGACATGCATTCAAATAGGCTACACTAAAGTAGAGACTGACATGCATTCAAATAGGCTACACTAAAGTAGAGACTGACATGCATTCAAATAGGCTACACTAAAGTAGAGACTGACATGCATTCAAATAGGCTACACTAAAGTAGAGACTGACATGCATTCAAATAGGCTACACTAAAGTAGAGACTGACATGCATTCAAATAGGGTTCACTAAAGTAGAGACTGACATGCATTCAAATAGGCTACACTAAAGTAGAGACTGACATGCATTCAAATAGGGTTCACTAAAGTAGAGACTGACATGCATTCAAATAGGCTACACTAAAGTAGAGACTGACATGCATTCAAATAGGGTTCACTAAAGTAGAGACTGACATGCATTCAAATAGGGTTCACTAAAGTAGAGACTGACATGCATTCAAATAGGCTACACTAAAGTAGAGACTGACATGCATTCAAATAGGCTACACTAAAGACTGACATGCATTCAAATAGGCTACACTAAAGACTGACATGCATTCAAATAGGCTACACTAAAGTAGAGACTGACATGCATTCAAATAGGGTTCACTAAAGTAGAGACTGACATGCATTCAAATAGGCTACACTAAAGTAGAGACTGACATGCATTCAAATAGGGTTCACTAAAGTAGAGACTGACATGCATTCAAATAGGGTTCACTAAAGTAGAGACTGACATGCATTCAAATAGGGTTCACTAAAGTAGAGACTGACATGCATTCAAATAGGCTACACTAAAGTAGAGACTGACATGCATTCAAATAGGGTTCACTAAAGTAGAGACTGACATGCATTCAAATAGGGTTCACTAAAGTAGAGACTGACATGCATTCAAATAGGCTACACTAAAGACTGACATGCATTCAAATAGGCTACACTAAAGTAGAGACTGACATGCATTCAAATAGGGTTCACTAAAGTAGAGACTGACATGCATTCAAATAGGCTACACTAAAGTAGAGACTGACATGCATTCAAATAGGCTACACTAAAGTAGAGACTGACATGCATTCAAATAGGCTACACTAAAGTAGAGACTGACATGCATTCAAATAGGCTACACTAAAGTAGAGACTGACATGCATTCAAATAGGGTTCACTAAAGTAGAGACTGACATGCATTCAAATAGGGTTCACTAAAGTAGAGACTGACATGCATTCAAATAGGCTTCACTAAAGACTGACATGCATTCAAATAGGCTACACTAAAGTAGAGACTGACATGCATTCAAATAGGGTTCACTAAAGTAGAGACTGACATGCATTCAAATAGGCTACACTAAAGTAGAGACTGACATGCATTCAAATAGGCTACACTAAAGTAGAGACTGACATGCATTCAAATAGGGTTCACTAAAGTAGAGACTGACATGCATTCAAATAGGGTTCACTAAAGTAGAGACTGACATGCATTCAAATAGGCTTCACTAAAGACTGACATGCATTCAAATAGGCTACACTAAAGTAGAGACTGACATGCATTCAAATAGGGTTCACTAAAGTAGAGACTGACATGCATTCAAATAGGCTACACTAAAGTAGAGACTGACATGCATTCAAATAGGCTACACTAAAGTAGAGACTGACATGCATTCAAATAGGCTACACTAAAGTAGAGACTGACATGCATTCAAATAGGCTACACTAAAGTAGAGACTGACATGCATTCAAATAGGCTACACTAAAGTAGAGACTGACATGCATTCAAATAGGCTACACTAAAGTAGTATTATTATACTGACATGCATTCAAACAGGCTACACTAAAGTAGTATTATTATACTGACATGCATTCAAACAGGCTACACTAAAGTAGTATTATTATACTGACATGCATTCAAACAGGCTACACTAAAGTAGTATTATTATACTGACATGCATTCAAACAGGCTACACTAAAGTAGTATTATTATCAGTGGCCATGCAACCAGAGTAGCATTCCCACAAAAACATCCGTCCTTTCTCAATCACTTTTTGCATCTTTTCCAGATGTTGTAGGTCCAGACCACAGACCATGTGATAACACAGTTAAGTCTGATTGGACCATGTGATAACACAGTTAAGTCTGATTGGACCATGTGATAACACAGTTAAGTCTGATTGGACCATGTGATAACACAGTTAAGTTTGATTGGACAATGTGATAACACAGTTAAGTCTGATTGGACCATGTGATAACACAGTTAAGTCTGATTGGACCATGTGATAACACAGTTAAGTCTGATTGGACAATGTGATAACACAGTTAAGTCTGATTGGACCATGTGATAACACAGTTAAGTCTGATTGGACCATGTGATAACACAGTTAAGTCTGATTGGACCATGTGATAACACAGTTAAGTCTGATTGGACCATGTGATAACACAGTTAAGTTTGATTGGACAATGTGATAACACAGTTAAGTCTGATTGGACCATGTGATAACACAGTTAAGTCTGATTGGACCATGTGATAACACAGTTAAGTCTGATTGGACAATGTGATAACACAGTTAAGTCTGATTGGACCATGTGATAACACAGTTAAGTCTGATTGGACCATGTGATAACACAGTTAAGTCTGATTGGACCATGTGATAACACAGTTAAGTCTGATTGGACCATGTGATAACACAGTTAAGTCTGATTGGACAATGTGATAACACAGTTAAGTCTGATTGGACAATGTGATAACACAGTTAAGTCTGATTGGACCATGTGATAACACAGTTAAGTCTGATTGGACCATGTGATAACACAGTTAAGTCTGATTGGACAATGTGATAACACAGTTAAGTCTGATTGGACCATGTGATAACACAGCTAAGTCTGATTGGACCATGTGATAACACAGTTAAGTCTGATTGGACCATGTGATAACACAGTTAAGTCTGATTGGACCATGTGATAACACAGTTAAGTCTGATTGGACCATGTGATAACACAGTTAAGTCTGATTGGACCATGTGATAACACAGTTAAGTCTGATTGGACCATGTGATAACACAGTTAAGTCTGATTGGACCATGTGATAACACAGTTAAGTCTGATTGGACCATGTGATAACACAGTTAAGTCTGATTGGACCATGTGATAACACAGTTAAGTCTGATTGGAAGACAGTCTATGGCAGACGTCTTATATTATAAAAGGGAGCAAGTAGGCAATGTTTGCTTGTTTGTTAATTTTTTTGTCTGCCGGCCACAGCTATGCCGTTTTACGTGCGATCGTGCTGAAACACTCAAGGGGTGTAAAGAGCGCCCGTGGGGGGGAGCTGGATTTTTTAATTAGGTGATTGCCCTAATTACCTAATGATGTGATGTCATCAGTGATGTCATCCTTCCTGGCTGAGGCTATAAGTTCAGTGATGATGTCATCAGTGATGATGCTATCAGTGATGCCATCCGTGATAAGTGCCCTAATACATGTTCATAATACAGACAGAAATGTCCACACACGGGAGTTGAGGGAACCAGACGATGGCTTCCACCCCTGGGCTGACATCTCTAGTAACGGAGGACCCCTTCACGAAGGTGAAGGCGCGTTGCTCAGGAGGGATGGATGAGGAGCGGAGGAACATGAGACGAGGCGCAACAGCCAAGATGCTGGTCCTCTGAGTTCAGCAGTCTGTGTAGGCCGTAGGCTATTCCCACTCCTCCACACTGGGTTGTGTTTCCCATCGGACATGGGACATGGGACTGGCTGAGGGACATGGGACTTGTTGAGGGGCGGCAAGCTGCTGCACAACAGATTCTTTCACAAGTGTGCAGGGGCTTCTCATTTCCACTTGACATGCAAAACACATCAAGACACATTAGCTGGTGTCAAGGCTATTTTTAGACGTTTGCTCTTCAACACAGTGGGCTGAATTCTTTCATTTTGCAGCCTTAAGGCGGTCTGACTGGTCTGACATTAAAGGGTTAAGGCGGTCTGACTTAAGGCGGTCTGACTGCTGGCACATAAGACAATTTGCCCTATTTTCCACCACTTGTTGAAGTGAACCAGCTTGTGTGCTTGTGGAGCAGGGTGAGAGACCTACACATGAGCAAACTGGAACAGTGCACAATGAATGCAGCAGACGCGTGACAAGCCATGGGCTCTGTGTCCGCCCGGGGTGAGGTGACCCGGGGTGACACTGCTGTGTCTCTGGCCTCCTGACCAGATACCACCCTCCCTCCAGGCCTCGTCAGCTCCCTTCATTAGTGAAAGATGGCAAACACATGTTCCTCACATCTGCTTTGAAAACGAGCTTTCTCTCTCAGGCCATGTCTACATTAGGCCGTATTGCACTTCGTTTGCATCTATTGTTTTGAGTGTCAAACACGAAGACTCCGGTCTCCGGCGGCTGAGCCCGTCTTCGTAATCAAAATCGCTACTGTGGACATGGAATGTTGAAACGATGCAACTAACCTACTTGTACAGCAGGTGGCGGTAAGCAGCTTGATGCTGTCAGCGACCCGCCTACAAACGAGAAGAAGAAGGAGAAGAAGAAGAAAGTGCAACATACAACGAATCAAAGAAGTTGAGTCAAACCGATCTGTTGTTCTTCCACTTGAAACATTATCATCCATTGGGGCCTAATGTATGACCCGGGTCTATCGCATCTATTCTATGGCTAACTATCTCTGAGAAGAGTACGAGCAGTTAGACTTCAGACAGAATGAACAAGTTTTATCTCAATAAAAGGGATCCTTGAGGGGGTTCCAGGGGGTCCCCAGCCAAAAGGGGGGTAATTTATTTTTGCTATAATTCCATTCATAAGTAACACAATGACTATTTTGGTCATGGGTTTTATACACTTTCTGTAATAAAACATCTAAAAGCATCAATCTTATTATCATATGGGGGACCGTGGGACAAAATCCGATCAAATGGGGGTCCGTGGTCTAATTTTTGTCAGCTTAGGGGGTCCCTCATGTGAACAAATGTGAGAACCACTGCTCTAGTGTTCATGTGTATCAGAGGGCTGACTTCCATTCCCTGCCAGTGAGGCTTGTGTTGAATGAGACGTGTGGATGCTTTCAGTCAGGCAGCTTGACGCTCACAGTTTAGAATGATTCATTGCCTTCGCTCTCCTCGGAGAACTTCCTCGCTGCCTTGGCTCTGCGTTTGCTTCTCTGCAGACGGACTCCTGGCTGTTGACTTTGGGTTAACCATACTGCGAGCGCCTGGGAGAAACCATTCTCCTCTGGGTGCGCTCCGGGTTAATGAGTTATCCGAGGACAAAGAGCTGACAAGCCCCACCGCCACAAACGGAGCGCTGGCCTTCCTTCCCTTCGGCTGGGGTCGGCGGGGTTATCGGTGACAGGGGGAACAATAGGAAGTGGGTACGGGCCAGTCACGTCGCACGACTGTCAGTCACTTCCTGCATACCTCCGCAGCTCCACGGAGGGTGCCGCTGGGAACCGGCTCTGTGGCTCTCATCACATGTGATGATACACCAACACTATACACTAATACACTATACTATTTCAATACACCAACACGTACAGAGTACACCACCAACCGACGCTCGCGCCACCTTTAGCCGGAGTGCCACACAGCATTCAACATCTGACCTCTCATTCCTTCCTGCCACTCTCTCTGCCTGAGGCTGCTTGGACGCCCCACGTGATAAGAGCACACGCACTTCCACTGCAGGTACCGGGCCTGGTACCACTTCCACTGCAGGTACCGGGCCTGGTACCGGCTCCACTCAACTCTACTCCACTGACCTCTTTACCGCGGTGCTGGGCCAGCGGCCCCGCCATGGTCCTAATAAGATGGAAAAGTCAGACAGTCAGTCAGTCACTCAG
The DNA here is from genome assembly GCF_964638095.1 of Poromitra crassiceps. NCBI lineage: Eukaryota > Metazoa > Chordata > Actinopteri > Beryciformes > Melamphaidae > Poromitra > Poromitra crassiceps. Next base: position 3,250,996 of record NC_139627.1, on the reverse strand, counting down.
TCATAGACGTTTAGTGAGTTTAGTGGTAAAAGGGCCGTAGCTAGGATAGATACGTAGATAGGAAGGTGGTAGAGAGTTGGGATTTGAGGGGGTGCATAGGATTAGTGGCTAGGGGTTAGGGGTTAGGGTTCGAGGGGTGCATAGAATTAGGGGCTAGGGTGGTGCCATGGTCTAAAAGGTTTGCGTTTGGTTTTCCATTGAGCGAGCACCGAGCTGCAGCGCGCTGCGGCGATACCTTTTTTTAGTACCGTCTCCGTCGAGGTTCCAAGCGAGCTGGTGATGGGAAAACACTGTAGACTATTGATTGGTCAGAGAGAATCATGCTTGTGCACACATATGCTAATGCTAGCTACCAGGTTAGCTTAACTTCCAAACTCTCTTGTTTCCCCCCCCCAGCAGTCTCTTTGTCTTGCTGTCTTCAGCATCTGCTGAAATAAAATCTATCTCCTTGCTGTGACTAAAGGGCTTTTTACACACCGAGGATGAAATGAAAAAAAAACCTAACCTAACCTAACCGCATCGCACTGGCCAGGGGCTCTACTCCGGGAACCGTAGCTGCCTCGCCAAGCCGGCTGTGGTGCGCCGCTCCACAGGGAGGGGGCGCCGGTGAGGTCGGTATATCTATCTGCAGTGGAAAACTGGTACGACCAAAAGCAAGTAGGGTAGAGGTAAACTGAGCTGCTAACATGCGGTCGAAAAGAGCCAAATGTGTCCTTTGAGAATACGTGTACAGAGTGCATAAACCACCATGCATAGAACACACTACTGGTAGCTACAGTACACCTATTGTAAGCACAATTATGTATGCTAGACATCCCATAGTAATAAATACCTTGAATGACACAGAACATTTCTTTTCATATGCCGACCCAAACGAACACAATCCATCAACTGAGCATGTAAACACCACTGATGATGATGTCATACCCACTGATGATGTCATGCGCCACAATCGTTGAGTGGTGGCCACTGTCTGGTTTAACTTAGAGACAGTGTTTACTATCGACAGGATGGCTCTGTCATGACAAATAACTGCCTGAGATGCACACAGTGTCTGATCTCGTGTTTATTTTCTCTCAGTTTGAATGATTTCTATTTCATTTGATCTATATTTTCCCCCCAGGTTAGCATTGATAGGTTACTAGATTTCTACTAACCAGGTTACTAGATTTTGTAGATATTACACGGATTCTCAATTTGGGCTGAGAAATTGTCACAAAGGCAGTTTTCACTTTTCAGGGCGTCGCCTCTGCACTCACCAGTAAAGGGAAGGGAATGATGTACAGGTTGTGACCTTGTCAAAACCGGCCTGTAAATCAAAGCTAAGCCTCGTAGTAGTGCACACCCAGAGGCCTGGAGTCTGCCTGCGCTCTGCCCCGGCTGCCCTCTGCCCTGATCTGAGTCTGCCAAGAGCCTGGGCCTCCCTGCCTCAGAGCCTGGGCCTCCCTGCCCAAGAGCCTGGTCCTCCCTGCCCAAGAGCCTGGGCCTCCCTGCCCCAGAGCCCGGTCCTCCCTGCCCCAGAGCCCGGTCCTCCCTGCCCCAGAGCCCGGGCCTCCCTGCCCCAGAGCCTGGTCCTCCCTGCCCCGGGGGCCTGGGCCTCCCTGCCCCAGAGCCTGGTCCTCCCTGCCCCAGAGCCTGGGCCTCCCTGCCCCAGAGCCTGGGCCTCCCTGCCCCAGAGCCTGGGCCTCCCTGCCCCAGAGCCTGGTCCTCCCTGCCCCAGAGCCTGGGCCTCCCTGCCCCAGAGCCTGGGCCTCCCTGCCCCAGAGCCTGGGCCTCCCTGCCCAAGAGCCTGGGCCTCCCTGCCCAAGAGCCTGGGCCTCCCTGCCCCAGAGCCTGGGCCTCCCTGCCCCAGAGCCTGGGCCTCCCTGCCTCAGAGCCTGGGCCTCCCTGCCCAAGAGCCTGGGCCTCCCTGCCCCAGAGCCTGGGCCTCCCTGCCCCAGCCCCACCACAGCTCAGTCACTGGGCACAGTCAGACGGGGGCAGGTGGGGTGGGGGGGACAGGGGCACTTCACAGTATCTTATCTGTGGTTTTAACGGCCGCGTGTTTCCTCCTCCGCACAGCTGAAGCGTGTTTACTTCCTGTTGACGTGGATCACCCACTGTGTTAAAACCATTCTCCCCCTGACACCGCTCAGCGCACGAGGTTATCAGTGACCCACAACAGAGCCTTGGCAGCGGGGGTCAACTGTATAGACGACCTCCCTGCCTGCTGGTTTGTTGAAGCAGCACAGTTGATTAACATGCCTTGTTTGTGGGCTCGCCATTTTGTTAATGATGCGTCGCTTCGGGGGGGTTGAATGGCACATTCTTACGCTGCTGCTGCTGCTGACACTTGAGATGTTTTTAACTCTTTTTTCCTCCATTGAGGTCCAGCAGACTGTGTGGATCAAGTAGGGCTGAAAGGCAGCTAAATTAACACAGCCAGTGAGAGAGAGCGTGGAAGAAGAATTTGCATTGAGGCGACGGCATTCACGCGACAATGCGGCGGGGTCGCTGACGAGTGCTCCAGTGCTCGTCTGGGTCGAGCAGGAGGAGCGCGGCTCTCCAGGTAAAGAGACTCTTCAGCCTGGATGATGGTGCCAGAGGCCACATGGAGAGCTCGGGTAACAAGAGGCAGGTCGAAGCTTATTCGCTGCCAGTTGCCACAACAGAAAGGGTCAAAAGTAGTAGCGGCCCGATGTGTTGGCCGTGCTTAATGAGGCACAGCGAATGAAAGAGGTCAAAGGTCAGCACAAGCAGGATAATCGTCAGAGCCGACTGTCAGTCCCGAGTGTGCCCAGATCCTCTCCCACTAGCTGATCGTAATGGTCCAATCAGGCGTACAATCTGATTGGACCATTATGTGTTTAAAAAAAAAAGGGGGGAGGGGAACCGGGATTTGGCAACAGTGTTTCCACTGTTATGATTTGCACTAACAGTACTATGATTTTTATCAGCCGCGACAGTGGGGCGTGTGTGTGTGTGTGTGTGTGTGTGTGTGTGTGTGTGTGTGTGTGTGTGTGTGTGTGTGTGTGTGTGTGTGTGATCATGGCAAAATGTGGTCCGGAGACACCTATTGTAGCGGGCCGGGAACTACCACAGACGCTGTTTTGAGTACTTTGCCAGATGTTTATATGTCTGTCTGTCTGTCTATGAGTGAATTTGCGAGCACATAGCATCAAAACCGTGCAAGATGCAGCCATGAAACTTGTTGTTGTTTTTTATAGATGACCTAAAAATGAAAGTTGAGTTTGAAAATCGGTGTGATCCGAGCAAGGGGCCCGGCTTCCCCACATTGGCCCCCCACGATTTTGAAAATAAGGCAAGGGGGCCGGCCCCCACCCCACGATTTTGTGAATAAGATATAGCGTGAAAACCATGGAAGATGCAGTCACGAAACTTTACAGGTGTGTTAGTTGAGACACTAGATGTCTGAGCGCCTGGCTCACATTCGTTTGAAGTCGCAGGCGTGGCGGCTGCTCGCAGATGGTCTCGACTGTAGTTGTTTCTGTTTTGAATGAGCACAAAGTACACAGAAGGAAGTAGCAGACTATGACAGGGGCAATGAAGTGGGAACCTGGATCTACAATGCAACTTGTCTTATATCTCTGCTTATATGTATATAATCGCATATTTTCCCATGGCTAAGCAAGGAAGCCATTTCTACATTTCAGTGTTGTTGGGTGAAAACCTCATATCTCCAAAAGTCTGAAAGTAATGAACTAAGAAGGTCGACTTGTCTCAACCCATCGAGGAATTTATAATCCTTCAATTGAACGTGAAACATAAAACTCACCAAAATCACTTTCCAGGTTTGCAGCTGACAGCCATTATTTTCTCCAGGTCTAAAGAAGAGCGAGGAGACAGGGAGAGAGGGTGAACAACCTGCCCGCTGTACCACTCTGATGATGATGATGATGTCATCGCAATCCCACGCTGCACTGCAAGTTCTCACCTAATCTTGGTGTGATTGTCAAACCCACACTGGACTGTAACAGTGTTGTAATGCTGGTTAACGCCTAGCATCCACTGAGCAGACGTTTCTCCTCTGCTGGTCTTCATGCTAATCCTCTGTGCCGTCTCTGTCAGAGCCAGACACACAGAGACACTTTATGCTGCAGAATGCATGGCTTTTATCACTCTGCATGTTTCATCATGGAACAAAATGAGCTTAACTTCCACGTAAAGTAAGTTATCCCGTGTGGTTTGAGGTTTCAACACGTTGCAGTGCTTGTTATGACCCAGGGGATCATATGTGTATTATCCTGATGTGCTGTGTTCTCCCTCCCTGCCTGGCGTGGAGCTCTCCAGTGTACTCTTTGAGTTCTTACTGCAGGTGCGGCTGGTGATTCATAGATGCTGGTGATTGGTTGGAGACTGATGCGGGCCGGCTTTAAAAAGGGGGCTGTGTCGAGGCCTCCTCACTCTCTCCTTTCCTGCTCCCAACCAGCCTGTGCCACACCAAGAGCTAGCTTAGCCACTCCTTTGTTAGCCTAGCTGGTAAATGGGTAATTGTAACCATGCTTACCTTTTATCTTAAAAGCAGTCCTTATGACAGTAGGTAGCGGTGAGAAGCCCTGATTTTCTTTAGTTGTTTTCTCCTGTGTTTAATATTAGTTATTCAGGTAAGGTGCCTGTTGTTTGTTTGGGGGGGGGGGGGGTTTGTTTGCAGGTAAGATTAGTCCTTTAAAATAGATTATGTTTATTATGTTGGGAATTCTCACCCTGATGCTCTACACTGTCATTCTTCATTAAAACAACATTGTTGTGGACTGAAAACCTCTGTGGCCTGGTCATCTTTGGGAGAGGGGAAAGGGGGGAGTCACTTTTTTATGTTATGTTTGGTGTCCCCTAGGCCGGGCATAACATAAATTGGGGGCTCGTCCGTTCCCACGTTGTTGTGGGTAAGTCGGGTAAGTTTTTTTTTTTCTCCTCATATTTCTGGTTGGTAGCTCTCCATTATCATGGCAGATTTTGTTTTAGATGATTTTTGCCAGAATCCTACTTTGGTCCAAGTAGATGAGTGCCGCAAGATAGACCTTATGCTCATTGCAAACCGTTTTGATGTGCGTGTGCCTGCTAATACAAACAAAGTCGAGCTGAAGAGGCTCGTGGTGGAGAAGCTGGGGGAGAGAGGTTTGTTGGTGATGGAGTCCAGTGTGGAGGTGGAAAAGAGTGAGCCAGGGACGTCAGCGGCGCTTGACTTCGCCACAGGTCTGCCCCAAGTGGTGGATGTGTCGGGGGAGGAGTTGCGGATTAAAGAACTGGAACTTGAGGCTATGCGCCTGCAGATGGAGGCACTCAAGTTACGACATCAGTCCTCTGGGGCTCCACTCCCGCCCTCTTCCCGCGTAAGCTTCGACGTAAGTAGGCACATTGCGCTGGTCCCTCCCTTTAGGGAATCGGAGGTGGATGCTTATTTTCATGCTTTTGAGCGTATTGCGGCAGCTTTAAGTTGGCCAAAGGATGTTTGGCCACTATTGCTCCAATGTAAACTGATGGGCAAGGCTCAGGAGGTGTGTGCCTCCCTAACTTTGGAGCAGAGCCTGGATTACGAGCTCGTGAAAACTACAGTGTTAAGAGCCTATGAGTTGGTGCCAGAAGCCTACCGCCAGAAATTCAGGACTTGTGGGAGGGGAACTAACCAGACTTATGTTGAGTTCGCTCGCGATAAAGGGATGCTTTTTGATAAGTGGTGCCAGTCTAGTAAAGTGCGTGATTTTGTACAGCTGCGGGAGTTGGTGCTCCTGGAGGAATTTAAATTCTGTTTGCCAGAGCGCATTGTAACTTATGTAAATTAACAGAAAGTTACCTCTCTGGCCGCAGCTGCTGTGCTGGCGGATGAGTTTGTATTAACTCACAAGAGTGTTTTTCGTCCTTTCTGGCATCATGAAGGCCTGGTCCGTGACGATCAACATCCGCGTCCGGTTCGGCGTGATCCTTCTGCCGCAGTTGAGAGCCGTGTGTGTTTTTATTGCCACGAGTCTGATCACCTCGTTGCTGTCTGTCTAGCTCTTAGACAGAGGGAGGGGGACAGAACCCTAGACTCGCCTGTTGCCCTCATTCATGCTGTGCCACATGCCGTTCAGTCGGAGATGGTGGATGGGGGTAAACGTGATGGTGATTTTGAACCTTTAGTTACACAGGGTTTTGTCTCTCTGCCTGACAGTGGGGTGGGCGGGGTGCCGATTACCATTTTGCGCGATACCGGTGCGAAGCGCTCGGTGGTTCGTCGTGGTGTTTTGCCATTTTCAAATCATTCATACTGTGGCTCAGACCTGTGGGTGAGAGGAATTAAGATGAAGGGGGTGCGTGTGCCCCTGCATGGTGTTCATCTTTCTTCTCCACTTGTGTCAGGCCCGGTTCAACTTGGTGTGTGTCCTCAGGTACCAATACCTGGCGTTGATTTAATTCTTGGTAATGACTTGGCAGGAGGAAACGTCTTTCCTACCCTTGAAGTGGCGGAGAGTGCTGTGTTGTGCATGGGTGCATATTTTAAAATAAATAAATAAAAAGTGATATTTTTGTTTGTTAGGTGAACAGGCTCCTTTGCATAGCAGGTTGGCATTCTTTTTTTCTGCCCTCAGGGGAGTGACTGGTCTCATGTGAGCGTTTAGGTGAGTATCCAAC
>NC_139627.1:3234387-3239387 GCF_964638095.1 Poromitra crassiceps | reverse complement strand
GTTTTGCTCAGAAGACAAAACAAATTAATTTTTGTACAGTATGAAAAACACAGGCGTTCACAGACTTGAACATTTCCTGAGCTAAGACAGTACATATCCCAGTAATGATGAAGCTTGTTCAAGTTTCTGTTTTATTGCTACTTCACTGTGTTTCAGGTTTTCAGATGGGTGGATCACACACTCACAGGGAATAAACGGAAGTCTCCGCCTGGAAATAATCCCTCAAACTCATGTCACTTTACACACATTACGGACACATCCACTTTTTTCTTTTTTGTACAACAGTCAATTTCAAGCTACTGTAGGTTTGATGCTGTAAAGTTAGTCATTTTAAATAAACAACAACAAATTTGTAAGGTAAAAAAAATGTATTGCCATATCACATATTTGTGATCTGGCCACTCACCACTGAAACAGAACAACAATCTGGTTAAAGCCCTTGCACACTAAGATCACAGATGTTTTGCGGGGCGTCTGGGTAGTGTGGCCCTAAATGCACTCGCCTACCACCGCGGTGACGCGGGTTCAATCCCCAGCAGCGCTACGTTCGGCTTGGTCAGACACAATTGGCCGTGTCTATTAAAGGTATGAGACCTGGTCTCTGCACTAAGTGCCTCCTCTGGTCGGTCATGGCTCCTGTTCGGGGCGTAGGGGAACTGGGAGGGAATCCTCCCATCATGTGCTATGTCCTGCAGGTGAAAAACGCCTCGCTGTCAGGTGAAAAGAAGCGGCTGGCTGACTGGCTGCACATGTATCGGAGGAAGCATGTGCTAGTAGTCTACGGCTCTCCCCAGATGGAGCAACGGCCAGAACAGCAGGGGGAATTGGCCAAGTACTATTGGGGAGAAAATTGGAGAAAACCCCCCAAAAAACGTAAAAAAAGATCAGGGGCCAGTTGCACCAAGTGGTCTTAACTATGCCTGGTCGTAACTCCTACGTCGGTCTTAGTTAAGACCAGTCTTTAGAGTGGATTTACGCCTGTTGCACCAACACGGCTTACGTCTGGTCTTAACTACGCTGGTCGTAGCAATGCGCGTCCATGTGAATTTGCCGGGGAATGCCCCCTGATTGGGCCAAAAATGTGCCTCGCGCCGTCACCCACTACTGTATGTGCGTCACTACACCCTCCCTCCTCCCACCCCCCTCCTCCTGTGGAAGCCCCGGGGGAAAATGGCGGTGGCGATTAGTGTCAGGCAGCCTGAATGAAATTGAATGTAACGTTCCCAATTCTATGTATTAAATTCTAAAAAACGACCCTCAACATTTGGGAAGGCTAAGAGCCACACAACTAGTTTGTTATAATCGAACATCATGCTTCGAAGGCGACTTTACGACGATGAGGACGGTGAGGACTCAATCAGCAGGTCTCCGCTGATAGACTACCACGGAGATCTCTTACAGGCACAGGGACCTTACGCCTCCTCCTGACCAGGCGTAATATTTACGACCGGTCTTAGTGAGAAAAAGGCTTACGCCCTGTCGGTGCAACCGGCGTAGCTGTTAGGTCGTAAAGTTACGACCGACTTAGCTTAAGACCAGTCGTAAGACCACTTGGTGCAACTGGCCCCAGATGTTTAATGCCTGTGCAGCAGTCAGACAGTTTGGAGGTCTACAGCTTTGACACGACACAGTGTATTTATCTTACTGAAGAAGTGACTTTCTCTCCCTCAGCAGAGGCCCACGGCTGCACTCAGGCTGCACATGACACTGGGCAGAACCCTTCCTTCCCTCTCCACCGGGGACAGCGTAGAGACGCGGGGCGGCCGGGGGGTGTAAGCATGAGCACGGCGGCCTGTTTGACTCAGGAGGACAAAAAGCTACAGTATACTAGCAGCAGCAACCAAAGGCATCTGTCACCACTGAGAGCGAGCGGGGGAACACGCGGAAAGAAATATAACAGTCGTAAAAAGACGCCGAGGGGATATGTGGTCACGGCACGCACGGTTCTCCTCCAAAGCACCACCTCCTCGCAAATACGCCGACACAAACCACCCACCACAGTTACCCCCTTCAGTAAGGATTGACTTTGCATACACGTTATTTGCTCAGTGTGATTGTTTGGTTCTCCGCCGGGCCCTTCTGCTGAGAGAGTGAGCAAACACAACGCTCGACCCGAGGAGCCGCTGTGAAGACCAGAGACAAAAGGAGCGGTCAGGAAGCTAAAGAGAAGCAGAAAGCATCAGAGTTGAGACAGAGAGGATAAATAAAGCGTGTTTGTCTCCACTGCTACTGACACCACTGCTACACCTCTTGACAACCATATAGCATAAAGGAAACGCCACTGGCGACGGTGGCAATAATAGCACAAACACGACGGCTATAGGCAGAACCATAGCAACATAGCAGAGTAAGAACATGAATGGCCCGTGTTTGTGTGATTGGCTAGTTATGTTCTATAAGCCTGATTATTGGTTGCTTTTGTCAGACCGACAACAAACAAAATCATGATGAAAATGTGCCTACTGCAGCTTTAAACTTTAGAAAGCAACTAATATTTGCATATCAGATTCTGGGATTTTTAAATCAGGCAGAAGGAGGAGGGGAAGTGATTTTAAGGATTTTAACAAGATAAATGAAGCCTGGCGTTAGTTCATTTGAGACACGGAAGTCATACGCTGCTACGCCCCCTAGCTGTAACCAGCTGTCAGCCGTCTTATCACTCTACTGCCTTATTGCTTGTTGTGTCTCTTGTTGTTTTTGCACTCATATGCCCTGTTAAATTTGTACTATGTTGTAAACGGAGTCCACAGCACAAGAATTCCACACGTGATACTTGTACTACGGAGTGACAATAAAAATCTTGAATCTTGAATCTTGAACCGCTGATTGGATCAGTGTTCATTAACCAATCACAGCCATTCTAACAAAAAGGCGTCGGTTTAAATACGGCCTCCTCTCTCACTCTGATCGTTGCTCCACCCATGCTGCCTCACACTGCTGCTGCTGGCAATGCTTGGCCTCCACCACCCCAGCCTCCCACCTTTCTAGCTCAGAGTCTGCATGGCTCAAAAGTTGAATTATGTTTTCCATGTCTGTTACGCACGGCTTTATATTCATCTGGAATCTTGTATCTCCATGGGGGGATTTTTGCGGCCCTCCCTGCTCGGCGTAGCTTGCTGCTGCTGGGCCGGGAGGAGCATCTTCTGTAAAGAGCGGAGCCTTCAACGCCAAACATAACTGTATTTCCATTTATCCAATAAATGGTTAAATCTATGACGAGAGGGTTCTTGAATGAATTAAACTTTTTTTGTGTGGGAGGGGAAAACCCATCAGACGCAAATTATTATTCAAAGTAGAATATTTTATATACATTTTAAAACATGGCTTTAGGGGCTCTTTAAAAAGAACTTTCCAATGAAAGGCTGTTTTGTGCTGTTTTTGGACTGAGTTGTGCCAAAATGTGGCCTGTGTGTTGTTTGTGGTTGATCAGCCTCCTCCACCTCCTCTCTATGGAGCCTCTCTCTCTCTCTCAGTGATGCAGGGTGAAGGGAGGGGGGGACGCAGACAGCACATGTGTGATGAAGTCATGCTTCACCGTGAGCGTCGCCCCGGGGAACCGCTGGACAAAACCCCACTGTAACACCTGACACCTCCCTGTGAATGATCCTCTAAAGTCCCTCTAAAGAGACCACAGCCTCCTTACTCAGGCTAAATCAACTCTACCATTTACACACTCACCTTTAAAGATGATGTCACTGGCCTGTGTGTGTGTGTGGGGGGGGTTAACATAAGTCAAAATTGGGGACACACACTTAAGAAATTGGGGACACACACTTAAGACCAGGTGATTGGGAACGGCTTGTGCGATTGGGGACAAAAGTGGGTAAAAAGCTGATTTTGGAGTCAGTGGTTAGGGTTAGGGTTAGGTTCAGTTTAGGGTGAGGGTTAGGGTTATAGGCAAGAAGTGGTTATGGTTAATGTTAGGTTAAGTCTTCAGTAGTGTCCTCTAGAGAGAGAGCGGCATCAGCGGAGGACCAACATGCGTGACTCATTAGCCAATGAACAGCCAGGAATGGGTCTTGCGCTACTTTTGCATGCTAAAATAAAGCTGATAATGTACAATTTGATAAAAAAAAAAAAAAAAAAAAAAAATCAAAGTACAACACAAACTGTCCATTTTGCTGCAACTCGACAGTGCTGCTTAATCCAGGACTTTACTTCCTGGAACTCTTGAGAGTAAACAACTGGTCCATTGGAGTGAATGGAGATGTCTCTTCTATATACACGGCTCTGGGGTTAGGTTATTAAGTTTAGGGTGAGGGTTAGGTTTATAGGCAAGTAGTGGTTATGGTTAGTGTTAGGTGGCCGGGTCTTGCTCGTAAAAGAGATCTTTGATGTCAAGTGACTACCTGGTAAAATAAAGGTAAAATAAGTCTTCAGGGAATGCATGTAAGTCTAGGTAAATACCCCAAACGTTATGTAAGACTGTGTGTGTGTTTGTGTGTGTGTGTGTGTGTGTGTGTGTGTGTATGTGTGTGTGTGTGTTCTTTTCTCTTTTTTTGCCATCGTTGTGAGAACCAGTTTAAGTTACAGACCTTTGGAGAGAGCGCATTTTTGCCAAGTGAGGTCATTTTGCCGACCCTCGCTTCTCCAAAGGGCTATTTTAGGTTTAGGTTTTGAGTTTAGGGTTAGAATTAGGATTAGGTTCAGGTTACGGTAAAGATATATGGTTTGTTCATATAGAGGTGGTTTAGGGGATATAGGGAATTCATGTATTCAATGGCAGGTCCTCACAAGTCTAACCTGGATCAAATGAAGGAGAACAGCATCAGTGAGGAGGAGGAAACTGGAGCATCACACTGAATGACATCATGACACAAACACCTGCCTGCAGGGGGCAACGCACACCGTGTGCCCAGGAAACAGCTGTCCGGCTATTGTTGTCTGGCGTTTGGGTTTATGGGCAACATGGACGCCTCAACAAAGCCAAGTCTGTGTGGATGAGAGAGCCCTAAGAGGGGGGCAGAGAGGAGGCCAAGCACTGTTAATTGAAGTGCAAT
>NC_139627.1:3196887-3221887 GCF_964638095.1 Poromitra crassiceps | reverse complement strand
GAGCCTAAGTGAATGTTTAAGGCGAATCTGATGAAATTTCGTCAAGTTGTTCCTCAGATATCGCGTTAACAAGCTTGAAAATGGCGTTCGAGAGGTCACAGTGACCTTGACCTTTGACCTTGGACCACCAAAATCTAATCAGATCATCCTTGAGCCTAAGTGAATGTTTAAGGCGAATCTGATGAAATTTCGTCAAGTTGTTCCTCAGATATCGCGTTAACAAGCTTGAAAATGGCGTTCGAGAGGTCACAGTGACCTTGACCTTTGACCTTGGACCACCAAAATCTAATCAGATCATCCTTGAGCCTAAGTGAATGTTTAAGGCGAATCTGATGAAATTCCGTCAAGGCGTTCCTCAGATATGGCGTTAACAAACATCCGTACGGACGGACATCCGTACGGACGGCCGGCCGTACGTACGTACGTACGGACGGACAACCCGGATCCATAATGCCTTCGGCCTGGCTTCGCCGGCGGAGGCATAAAAATAAAAAAGCAAATTGACCCAGGGGCCACACTGAGTGAGGTTGGGGGCCGCATGCAGCCTGCGGGCCACCAGTTGCCCACCCCTGCTTTACATGTACATGTTCGTTTGTTTTTTCTTTTCTTTTCCGGTGTCTGAGCCTGTTCGTTTGTCTTGTTCATGTATTGTTCTAAAAAAAAATGAAAATAAAATATGGGGGGGGGGGGTAAATAGTACTTTACTTCACAGACAAAACTTAAAAACAGCCATTGGCTTGAATGAACCAGTGCAATAGAGAGCCAAAGTGGAACGTCACTTCCTGCTTCAGCACTGTACCAGAGATTTTCATCCGCCATTTATTTTCCCATAGACATTTGGTAAAATGCTTATAAAAATAGTTTTACCTGTTCAAACCAAACGGTTCAGATATATTTAGAAACAGGAGAGATCGCAGAACATTTCACTTGGGCCAAAACATTAAAAAAAAAGCGCATTTAAAGAAAATATTTTTTCCATGTTGTTTTTTAAAGTTTTGGTCCGAGTGAAATGTTCTATGGTCTCTACCGATTCTAAATATAGCTGAATCGTATAATTTGGTTTGACCAAGTAAAACTATTTTTATACGCATTTTACGAAATGTCTATGGGAAAATAAATGGCGGATGAAAATCTCTGGTACAGTGCTGAAGCAGGAAGTGACGTTCCACTTTACCTCTCTATTCAAGTACAGTAGAAATTAAGAAAATAAATTAGGATAGAGGTTAAATTGAATTGTATTCTTAATTGGCAGAGGTATTAACTACTAGTGTACTAGTGTACTAGTGTGTGTACTAGTGTACTAGTGTGTGACAGTAGTCAATAAATAGGTAGAGTGAATTGTATTCTTAATTGAATTAAATTTGAGAACCTCTGCCTTATTTAATAAGATAAGAAATTGATAAGGCAGAGGTTCTCAAATGTTTTTCAGCCAAGGACCCCTTACAAGATAGAAAATATACCGGGGACCCCCTCATTCTGATTTGTGATTTTGGGCTACCTTAATTGTTTCGTTGACTTTTAAATTAATAGGTTTCTTAGATTAGAATGTAATCCATGAACCATTTTAGATTTAAAGCATAAAATATTTCCGTTGAACTAAATTTATGAAGCTTTTGCACGCAAAAAAAATTAAGCATTAAGGTAAACTTGAGGTACAGTCACTTTCTTCACACAGGCTATACTACCTTGTACAGTGCAAGTGCGAGACCTGAGTATTGTTACTCCCAAGACTAATTGTTTTAGAGTGGAAAGATGCCTCTGGTCTAAAAGTCTTCCGCTGTAAACATGCATCCCAAAATGATTTCCTGTGGCGGAGGAGGAGGAGGGGGGCGAGCGGAGCGGGGTGCAGCCCCCCGGGGTCCCAGGGGGGTGATAATGGTGGGTGTTCCCCTGCGGTCGCTCCTGTCCTGTCTGGCCTGTCTGCTAGTTCTCAGCTGTCCTCCCGGAAGCCTCGCTCCAGCTGCTGCCCATTACAGCAGGAATGTCTCCTCGGGTCGGATGCCAGGAGCGTGGTGGCAGAGTGACCAGCGGCCCGGGACACTTGTGAGTTATTAACATTGCACACACAAATCCTTCCCATGCCCCCCACCCCCCTGTTCCCCTCCCTAAAACCCCCCCGCCATGGCAGCAGCTGCCGGACTCTTGGTTTCCCAGAGTCAGGGGGGCAGTGTGTCAGCGTGTGTGTGTGTGTGTGTGTGTGTGTGTGTGTGTGTGTGTGTGTGTGTGTGTGTGTCTCTCTCTCTCAGGGTGGCTAGTTTATGGGGTCATGCTATCTGATTATTAATCGGACAGATAGACATACCAACGGTTCCTGTTTTGTCCGTCATGGTTTGGGCCGATTTGTCTAATGGTTTTGGCACAGCTGAGGTTTTACAGCTGAGCTAAATGCTAGAAAGTGATATCAGTTATATCAGTTATCACTAACAGTCTGGGACAAAGTCTGTCTGCGATGTCTATTTCACACCGACAATCTCTTTTATTAGGGTGGTAGAGAGAGGACAGAAGAAGAACAAGGCTTTCTTGTGTTGTCCTTGTGGTGCCCCCTGGCATCACAGGGATTTATGATCACAAGGATCATTTATGATGATCACAAGGATCATAAAGAAGAAAACATAATAATCTAGCATCAAGATTGATAACACTGAATTATTCATGAGGGACCCTTAAAGTGTTGGATCCATTTTTGGGTCTTAGACTGCTAACTGCAAAAAGCTGCGTGATGGAATAGGAAAAACATTTGATTGACAGCGACTGGATGTGGCGGTGAACGAGATATGATTCACTTCCTGGCGCACGAGTGCCTTTGAATGGTCGTCTCTGAGGAAGAAAGCTTTTTAAAAATAGAAGCAATATGGAGCCTGCTGCTGTGAATGTCCATCACAGATGTTACAAGTCCCTTCATTTCCTCTGATCGCCTGAATGTGAAACATTTCCACTCATTGTTTGAAGCGGTTTGATGGACAGACTCTGAGGACTCCACTCTTGGGGGCGCGCGGTGTACGAGCCCTAAAGCAGCGTATGAGCCCTAAAGCTTTACATCATCTCTCTCAACACATTCAGGCATGGAGCACCTGGGCGGATCACTTTGGCCCTAATGATACGTCCTGACAACAAAACAAGCCCAAAGGTACTCGAGGGAGGTTTTAGGAGCCTGGGCCTAATTACAAGACGGTACCCCCCCCCCCCCCCCACAAAAAAATGAACCCGCCCGAACACTTAATTGGTTTCTTTTCTTCCGCGGTCCTATACATGGCCATTCAATCATGAGATGGAGGCAAACAAAACCTTGCTCTCTCCTTGACCCGCAACGCTCCTCTAATTGCCACTGCATGGTCAGCTACAGCTGGAAGTGGACTATCCTATAGCTACGGTATGCTATAGCGTAGCATCTCAAGGCTCCATATAGGAGACTGTCTGTGCTAGAGGATCAGCATACAATATGGTATATCGCGAAAAGAAAATCAAAGAATGTAATCATCGCTATACTCTGAGAATGTGCTCGCTGACGATGCAGACGTGGGCCAAATAATATTTGAATATTATTATATTATATTATATATTTATATATTATATTTGCTAAATAATACTTTGGTTTGTCTACTTAGGTGTCAGACATTAACCAGTGAGTGCCAAAATGCCATCAGGAAAGTCTGGTAAAGTCAATTTAGTCCATTTCTTGTGATTGACCTGTTGAAAGAATTCATTGTGAAAGTGTATCCATCTTACAAAACTCCCGAGCATAATTTACAGTCTCCTGACGTGGTTCTCTAAAGTTGCGTCTGCCCTGTGGCTGCTCGCTGTCATTGCAGTGAGAAACATGTCAGCCTGTCTGGACTCTGTGGCGAGTGTCATGCGTCTGCTGTCGGGGTCACGACCCGTCACATTCACACATGTGCTGATCTGCACGGTGGGAACATGCCAGCGGCGCTGATCCGTCCGCCAGTTAAGACAACTGGGGGGGACATGTGCAGACAGACACCGCAGTGGGACAGAGACAGAGACAGTGAGGTGGTCGTACCAGGTGGTCACTTGTGCAGTCGTTTAGTAAGTAGACGCCCCCAGGACGGCTTTCGTAGATTATAACGTGGGGGAGTTTTATGGAGGATACTGCTATGAAGCAAAGAGAAATAAATGAAATGAACACTAGCTCTGTCACTCTCTACGAGTGCACACGCAACTCTCATTCACTCATTCGCTAGCAGCTTACTTGAATACCATTCACAGGCAGACAAGTGGAAGAGCTGTTAGTGTGTGTGTGTGTCATCTGTGTGTGTGTGTGTGTGTGTGTGTGTGTGTGTGTGTGTGCGCGCGTGCGCCTCAGCCACTCTGAGGCCACCGTGTGGGACCCTCTTTTCACTCTCTTCCCCTCGCACCGCTGCTTCTAATCTCTGACCCCCATCAATAAGATGCATTCAGAGTCCATCAAACAGCCCGAGCGGCTGCACAGGCAGCCGGGCACCACTGGGGGGAGAGAGGCATGGGAAAACACTCCCTTAATTGTCCCCTGGACCTTTTTAAAGAATATTAAGCTGCATTAGCTGACTATGAGGCTTTCTCCGCGGGGCCTTTCTTCTGGAGAGCAGCTACAGCAGCCCACTCAGCCAACAGGCCATTAAACGTGACAGGTCTTTGTGGAGAACAGAGAGACCAACTCCCAGCAAAGTGCGGCTAGCTAGCTAGCGCAGGCGCGGCCCTGCTCAGGAACAGAGCCAGGCTAGCAAGGTTAGCTATAGCCTCGCCTCGCCTCGCGTCTGGTTTGTATCAAGCGCTCTGCCCGGGCCCACTCACTCCCACAGCCTCAGATCTATTAGGGGCTATTAAGCATCCCGCTGGAGTGTGTCTGTACTGTTAGCCATACCTCTGGCAGGCCCGGCCCTGTGCTCTGTGCTCTGTGCTCCATGGCTCCTACTCAAAGGGCAAACAGAGACACGTCGTAGGAGACTCATTAGAGTTTGAGATTTTCCAGTGCGTGTGATGTCATCGCTGCACTTTTGTGCATCCTCCCGTTGCCCACGGTGACATATCTGATTGGTGGAAAGCACCTTGTCTTAGTAGCCACTGAATATATTATGGCAAGTTTAATTCAGCATGTGCTCGAGTCATTTCAGTCAGATCCAAAGCATACAGTCTGCACAGTTCATTAGCTGATCTATTATTTGGACAGAAAAAGATTGATTGATTTGTTGGATGTGAATTGGATTTATCCCAAGTCCCTGACCCAGTGGTTCTCTGGGCCCTGACCCAGTGGTTCTGTGGGGCCCTGACCCAGTGGTTCTGTGGGCCATGGCTCTATTGTCCATCCCATTAGCCACATTAAGAAGACTTGAGGCCATGGATGGAGTGAGCCATGTGTTAAGGCTGGTGTTAAGCTGCCGTGCCCTTCTTCTTGTGTGCAGGCCTGAACTCCCCATAGCTCTGAATGACACTGGGGGGATTTAGAGGTGATGGCCAAGCAGGCAGGCGGGCAGGTTTCTCTGCAGTTTGGGGAGGTCAGGTGATCTCTGAGGCAAAGCATTATATTAGATTTAGAACATTAGTTCAACAAAAGACCAGGAGGATTTATTTAAAAGAGAGAGAGAGAGAGAGAGAGAGAGAGGGAGAGAGAGGGAGAGGGAGAGAGGGAGGGAGAGGGAGAGAGAGAGAGATGGAAAAGGAAAGACTTAATGAGAGTTTCACAGTGTCTCAAAGCCCTCATTGACATTTATTTCTTGTCAGAGGCTAAATTAAATAAAATCTAAATGTAGACGACAAAACTGAATCAGAATCAGATCTGACTAAGTAAAGTGAGGAAAGATACTGCAGATATTTGCTCAGTCAAATTAGCTTATTAAACTCTGCGTTAATGTAAGGTGCTGCTCATTGTCATCATCACAGTCCTTTCACCTTAAAAGCACCAGTGACTTAAACACATTTACTCGCTCACCACCAGATGTATTGATTGCTCTTTTTTTTTTTTTTTTACAAATGGAAAAGTCCATTTTCCTCCCTCTTTTCAGTCGCTCGGTGTCTAAACAGTGTGACCTGTGACCTTGTGACATCATTAGTCAAAAACATCGACAAACGGCCGCTGAAAACGGCATATGTTACCCAGAATGCCCCTCCATTAATCAGCAGCAGTTAGGCGCTAAATGGGCAGATCCTGGACGAGGAGCCCGGCGGACAGACAGCAGCGACGCGTTAAGCCCCGCCCATCCCCCCCCACCTCAGCTCATATATAGGTCGGCTGAAAGCGATTGATTGCCTTACAGAATATAAAAAGAATATAAGAATCTTAGAGTGGGTGGCATTGGGATGAAGGTCGTGTGTGTGTGTGTGTGTGTGTGTGTGTGTGTGTGATGCAGAGAGAGAGGCAGAGGCCGTGGTCAGGACCGGGGGGCGGGGCTTCCTTGTTGGCGATACAAAGGCGTTGCTGTGCAATCAGCTCGGTGTAAAATCGCCGCTCGGTGGCCCTTCACAATGGCGGACAAAGGCCGGGGGCTGGTGGCTGAGGGCGGGAGTGCGGCGACACAGCTGTGAGCAGAGCCGACACGTCCAGCGCTCAATATGGGCTCCTCCTCCTCACATCTGTAGCAGCGTGGCCCCTAGCTTCCGACCGGGGGCCCCGGCACAATGGAGGCCCCTCAGCAGAGCCCTTTGTTGCGAGACTTTTTCAGCTCGTTCCTTTTTAGCCCCGAAATCTTAAATATTTCATTAGGCCTCCTTCGCCCCCGCTCCCTTTCTTTGCCCACCATTTTGAAAGAGCGTTGGCAGGACCTCTGCGCCTAACCCCCTCCTCCTCCTCCTTTAGCAACGCCCCAAACACAACAAAGCATTGCTTCTAAAACTGTTTGGAACCTGCTGCTCCTCGAAAAACAAGCAGTGTTTAAAATGAAGCAGAGAAAATGGGAATGTTGTGTTTTTAATCGCCAATACAAGTTTAGGAATCTGTTAATAAAATGTTTTCTGACACTCAGCTAATACAACTAATACAACTTATTGATCTTACTTTCCTGGACTCACGGCTTCTATTCTTGTAAATGTCTGGTCACCGGACTTATCATCTTGGCTAGAGACACTGTCTGATCATGAGGATGAGGAATGGTGTTATTGGTAGAACATTTCCACAACAGATGAATATATGATAGATATATTTATGACAGATATCATTTTAGGTTAGCAAGTTGGTTAAACTACCAAAGGATTTTGGCTCCAATATTACTACCACTGTCAGAAGTACATGAGTGCACCAACATGTTATACTCACACCTACTTTCATGGATGAGTACATACATGAGTAAATGATGTCATTTATACCCAAACATAGGCAAGCAAATGTATACTCTACTGTAAACATAATGTATACCCAAGTAAAATAATGGCTGATAGGCCTCAAAAGTATATGACTCTGAAAATATTATTACTGCTATTATTTAGCTATTATTTAAGCATTAACTTTTTCTCAGAGAAATAGCATCTGTTTGAAATTGACGACCTGTCTGTGTTTATATAATATGTGTGCCAAATTAAATGTTTGAATACATTGAACTTTAATAACAGTTTAATAACAGTTTATTGAAATTCAAATATATTCATGACATTATGGTCACATTAGCCACATTGAGTGTCATTATGAAGTGTTTTTAAGTCACAAGCTGCTTAGCTCGCTCGGCGCATAGGAGGGCCACACATAAAAAAAGCCGTGTGTATAGAGAGGTGACCAAACACTCCCCGTCCCCAAATATTAAACACTTGTTAATAACTTTTCCGGCCATGCAGCAGAACTTCTGTCACCACGGATAAAGAGGGGCTGAAAAGAATCCGTCTTTATGCGAAGCTTTAAACTGCCATGATTGCGCTTCGCTGACAAAGAGGATCTTTTGTGGAGGGGCGGTTTGATTTATCCAACACTTTAAAGGGACCCTCATGAATAATTCAGTGTTATCATTCAACTTGATTCTCGATTATTACGTTTTTTTCTCCTCTTCTCTCTTCACACGTGAGGGGACCCCGGGCCGGACAGGGCCTGTCATGCAGGGCAGGGGCACCTCGGGGGGAAGTAATGCGCGCACAAGGGGGACAAAACAAGAAAGGGGGCGCGGTGCAGTCACTCCGCTGTCAGCTTGATAAATATAATGTGTCACCAATTAAAAACTCGTTGCCATTCTTTAATTCAGGCCGGGGCCTTGTTAACCGCAGCCTGGCAGGGAGGCGGGAGGAGCCGGAGTGGACCAGCTCCGACCATAATAGAGGCCCCTGCATTCCCATCCTTTTAAAGAACCAGGGCCCGTCCCCATTGGCATGTAAATAAGACATTCATTCGGCAGCACGTTTCCAATAGGGAAAAAATGGCCATCAATGTCTTTGATTTTCATCTTTTTCCCCCCGCGGGAAAACAAAGAATTCTATAGTTTCAAGATTTTTATTCAAAAAACCCCTTTTTGGCCCTTTCTTTGGGGCACATTCTCATGGTAATCGTGTTGACTCAACTTTGTGCAACGTGGGTATACAAGGCATATGAACCCTAGCAGGAGTCCATTACACAAATGCCATTTAGCAAGCTGTTTTCTGTGAGAAAGTCAAACGTTTAAGGGGCTTTTTGTGTGCCGGCCGGCCGGGGGACGCGGGTCCCACAGGAGCAGCAGGAGTCCTTTTGGAGGCTTCAGTGAAACTAAACGCCTCTCAGGTTCTTGAGATGCTCGCCAGCTGAAGTCAAAAGTGGCCGAAAACACAAGAACGCAGGTTTTCTCTTAGACAATGTCTAACTCGCTGTCATCCATGACTGTTGTGCTCCTTAGCCATCCTTTCTTCCTCCTCTGACACTGGATAACTACACGTGACTAACCCTTCCAAACCTTCTGACACTGGATAACTACACGTGACTAACCCTTCCAAACCTTCTATTCCCCAACACCCATTTTCCACATGAGATCGTGAGATCGTGTGAACGACTTTTCATTAAAGACATATTTCCATAAAACATCTGACATCTGAGGTTTCGGTTCGCAAAGAATTGGAAAAGTTTGGGTGTTTGTTCTTAAGAAGAGCAAAATGCCACAATAACCATAGAGCAAGTAGAAATGGTTACATTTTATGAATGGTTACGTTTTATGTCCCGAGCTTCAAAGCGTAGCATTATGTTGCTAATATACAACAGCATCTGAAACGTGTGACAAAGTAACAGGAATATCAGTTTGCCTTTGAGGGAAGCGATGGGCTTTTAGAAGCATAAAGAACGTCTGTTTCTCCCTCCAGGTGTCTACACTTCTCGTTGAGTCAGTCGTTGAGTCACTTTTATGAGTTTCAGTCTCCCACACTCCCTCTTAAGACACACAGTCACCTCGAGCAGTGGGAACGCATCCAGATCTGGAAACATTTCCAAGTGCTCAATTGTGGGGAATGCAGGGGGACTCTCCACTTCTAAAGCCCCTCTATCTCTCTCTCTCTCTCTCTCTGTGTGTGTGTCCCTCTTCAAGCTCATTTGGACAGTAGTGTCGGAATGTGAGTCATCCCATTCGGCCCCCTAAATGAGCCTGGAAACATTAAAGAGTAGAGTGTTGTATAGACACAGTGAAGTATAAATATGTGAATGAGAGGAGGTCTCACTCCCCCTCCTCCTCTGCCGGCTCATTATCCCTGTCACACGGGGAGCAGGGCCCACTTGGCACAGCCTTGTGGACTTAATTGAATTAGACATACCCGCTTGTTTAGGCATTGTGCGCTGGCATGAGAATCTGCCGGCCATCGTCCCCGCGGGGGGAAGAAAAGGAGGAGGCATCGGCAAACACTTGTCGGGAAAGATCTGAGAAGCTGGAGATTTCTCAGGGACGGGAAAGGAGCACCGCACGATGAAGGGCCACCAGTCTCCTCATTGTGGCCCCTGGCGCCGTGCCCAGTGAGGAGTGGGACTCCTCATCGAGGGGGCATCGCTTCACTAAAAACCATAAGGGACGGCGAAATCCCTGCAATGCTATTTCCCATCATAAACGTTGGAAGGCACTTGGCAACTAAACTTCCTGGGGCCGGTTGCACCAACTGGTCTTAACTATGCCTGGTCGTAACTCCTATGTCGGTCTTGCGGTTTTGCGGGCGTCTGGGTAGTGTGGCCCTAAATGCACTCGCCTACCACCGCGGTGACGCGGGTTCAATCCCCAGCAGCGCTACGTTCGGCTTGGTCAGACACAATTGGCCGTGTCTATTAAAGGTATGAGATCTGGTCTCTGCACTAGAGCCTCCTCTGGTCGGTCGTGGCGCCTGTTTGGGGCGTAGGGGAACTGGGGGGGAATCCTCCCATCATGTGCTATGTCCTGCAGGTGAAAAACTCCTCGCTGTCAGGTGAAAAGAAGCGGCTGGCTGACTGGCTGCACATGTATCGGAGGAAGCATGTGCTAGTAGTGTACGGCTCTCCCCAGATGGAGCAACGGCCAGAACAGCAGGGGGAATTGGCCAAGTACTATTGGGGAGAAAATTGGAGAAAACCCCCCAAAAAACTTGATAAAAAAAGATCAGGGGCCAGTTGCACCAAGTGGTCTTAACTATGCCTGGTCATAACTCCTACGTCGGTCTTAGTTAAGACCAGTCTTTAGAGTGGATTTACGCCTGTTGCACCAACAGGGCTTACGTCTGGTCTTAACTACGCCGGTCGTAGCGA
Source organism: Poromitra crassiceps (assembly GCF_964638095.1). Classification (NCBI taxonomy): domain Eukaryota; kingdom Metazoa; phylum Chordata; class Actinopteri; order Beryciformes; family Melamphaidae; genus Poromitra; species Poromitra crassiceps. The sequence goes on along the minus strand of NC_139627.1, from coordinate 3,211,260 downwards.
TGCGTGTCCATGTGAAAGCATGGGAATGCCCACTGGAATGCGGCACGCGACCTGTTTAGAAGAGTGTGCCGACGTCAAATGACGCTCCGCTGATGGGTAATCGGCTGTAATAGTGTGGCTAATGTTAGCGGTTAACTGTTACTTGTCATTACTTTACATGGCAGTAAAACGTCACTGAATGACCAAATTGATTTAACTTTTAACCATTTCGATTTCCACTTTCCATACGGACCCCCAGCATTGGTTAGTTGTTAATGTCATGACTATTATAACGTTTATAACGTACTCCGGTTTGCGGTTTATAATTGAGGGCTGAATACATCCGTGCTGAGGGGTTGTGACCAGGCGCGGACTGCATAATCGGGCACGTCGGGCAAATGCCCGGTGGCCTGGCCTGCAAAATTATTATTATTATTATTATTATTTTATTTTTTTGGTGCCCGCAGTCAGGCCACTCACTGAACAGCAGGCCAGGCGCCGCCTACTGGTTTACTAGTGGTTTTATTACTTTATTCAGGGTTAAAGTGGGTGCATCTCATGGTAAAATTGGACTCAGCCCAAATCTGGCTTCAAACGGCCCAAATCGGACTTCAAACGGCCCAAATCGGGCTTCAAACAGCCCAAATTTTTCACGCGCATCGGCCCATATCATACCTGGCCTGCTTGGTATCTAATGCCCGGCCTGAATTATGATCCCAGTCCGCCCCTGGTTGTGACTATTGCGCAACACACAGGTGAAAACCGTCTATACTGCACCTTACGCCTGCTCTGGACCAGGCGTAATATTTACGACCGGTCTTAGTGAGAAAAAGGCTTACGCCCTGTTGGTGCAACCGGCGTAGCTGTTAGGTCGTAAAGTTACGACCGACTTAGCTTAAGACCAGTCGTAAGACCAGTTGGTGCAACCGGCCCCTGGAGACAAGTAGAGCAATGACTGATGACTGACCAGATGTGATTTGATGAACGTGCTAAATTATTCAACATGCTGTTAGGTCACCACATAGCTTAGACCCAACATGCTGTAGGTCACCACATAGCTTAGACCCAACATGCTGTAGGTACCACATAGCTTAGACCCAACATGGCCAACTTGAAAATCTCTCAAATATCCATGGTCCACAAACATGATCTGACCGTAAACAGGATGGAGGCCAAATGATGCGTTCAGACTGAGCAATTTTTGTTTTAACGATAAAAGGAGCTGTCCAATCAGCACCATCCACAAATCACAGACACTGCATGGCCTATTGTAGGCATGAGATGCTTTCAGAAACACATTTCGCTGAGAAAGTTGAAAACAATCAGCCATGTTTCCCCCCCGCATCAAACGCTGTTCAGACGTTGTTCGTCCAATCAGGGCCACAGACACCCGACAAACAACAGCGTTGGTCCAATCAGGGCCACAGACACCTGACGGACAACAGCGTTCATCCAATCAGGTGCAGCAAGGAACAAATATCGAAGCCCGCCTATCAAGCGTGCAATTCTGTGAAGTCCCCCGCCTCCTTGTGTGCAAAGATGGACAAGTGGACACCTACCATCAGGGAACATTGGTCCTGAATGCTCCCTTGATGTGATTTTCTTCTTTAGAAATGGCTTCCAAATAGATTTATATTTCCTTATCTCTATCTTCTTAGCTTTATCTTTGCTCTCTGTTATAATGATAAAACTACAACATCACATTTGGAATCACTTAAGGTATGGCCATACCCAGTTGACGTGAAGCGCATGGACTTTCCTGTTGGATGTGTGTGTGTGTGTGTGTGTGTGTGTGTGTGTGTGTGTGTGTGTGTGTGTGTGTGTGTGTGTGTGTGTGTGTGTGTGTGTGTGTGTGTGGCGTGCGTGCGTGCGTGCATGACGTTTATCAAGGGATTTGCAGTATTTAGAATCTATGCAGAATTTACTTCGAGTCTCGAATATAGATAGACAGTATTAGGATTCAGTGTTATTGTGAGAAATGGATTCCGGCTTCATATAACAGCGTTGCTGTTATAGGGGTGTCAAAAATAATCGATTATAAGATGCATCACGATGCGGACGTGCACGATTCTGCATCGATTCACAAATGTCAAAAATCGATCATTAATTTTTTATTTTTTTTAATAATCAAATAAAATATAATGGAAGTACATGCAGTTGTTTATTTTAATTATGGATCATAATACAATGCAAAAAAGAAAGTGAGAAAAAATAAATCATGTATTGGGGAAAAGAAGTGATGCATCGATTTAAGATGCATCCAGATGCATCGAGATGCATCGATAATCGTAACCGAATCGAATCGTAGCCCTCTGAATCGTAATCGAATCGAATCGTGAGGCCAGTGAAGATTCACAGCCCTAATATATATATATATATCATTCAGCTATTCAACTATCTGTTATGGTGCTCATATGCTTATTCTGAAACCATTCAACAACAGCAATAGTTCCAACTGAACTGGACGAGTCAAAAGTCAGTCACTTTGTGATTCGATTTTTTTTTCTTCCTCTTCTTTGCTTTAAAATGGAAAAGAAACCACTTCTAATGTGATTGGCCTTTTCCATTTATCCCGACGGGCTCTAAATGGGGGGGGTGCTACAAGGGGGCTGCCTGGGCGCTGTCACTACATAACGTCACCTCCCTAACCCCTAGGGGTCAGAGGCAGATTGACACCCTAACCCACGGGCCTGATCCTCCTTCAGCCTCTTTAGAGGTGCACCCGGCCGGCAGTAATGCGGCCCGCACTTTATTCATTTGGAGCTCAGCCGAGCTGAAAAGATAAGCTCTGAATAATTGGAGCCTATGGACCACGGAGAATCTGATGGGATCTCAGAGTCTTTAACTTCCTCTCTCTCTCTCTCTCTCTCTCTCTCTCCCTCTCTCTCCCTCTCTCTCTCCCTCTCTCTCTCTCTCTCTCTCTCCCTCCCTCTCTCTGCCATCTTCTCACTGGAGGACACCCTTGTTACATTCAGGCGAGCAGATGGGCGAGCGAGGAGTGGGATGATCTCTGCTGCTTTAGAGACAGAGGGCTGGCTGACACTGGCTGTAGGGACCTGTCAGTCACGTGCGCTGGGAGTGAATGTGGGGCTTAATGAATCCTCCACAGCCACCAGTGGACAAGAAGGTGGTCTGTTGTGGACACCAGACAGCCAGACAACATACCAAGCCTCCTTTTCACTCTTTCTTCTGTGCCTCTCTGCCATGGCCTCTCCCTTCCTCCACTCTATAAGAGGCCATTTACACCTGGCACTAACATGTGTTTTCTGTGATCAGATTGCAATCGGATAGTGCTTGACCACATTAACCTGATTCCATTTACACCTGGTATTGATGTGTCTCCAGTGTCCACATTGCGATCTGATTGAGATCTGTTCAGGCAAGAGCGGCAGAAAAACAGCGGGTGACTGTTGCTGTATGTGGTTTGAGAGGGCCCATTGCACTTACACTTGTGTTCAATGTGGTCACAATGCGTCCCTGTCTGACCACCTCCGGAGGTGGTTTGGCCGATCAGACCGGCGCAATCCATCCTCAATGTGTCTTGGGGGGGCGTTTACACCTGTACTTCCAAGTGGTCAAGCACTATCTGATTGCAATCTGATCACAGAAAATGCATGTTAGTAGTGCCAGGTACTCCTGCATCCTGGAAGAAAATCTCTTGGATAACTTTCATTTTAATTTCACTTATCAGCACTCACTTGACTCATTTGAGGCATGTTAAAAAGAAATGGACAAACGACATATAGGGGGGGCGGTTAGCAACAAACTGTTGCACTGCTGTGCCACATAAACGATGAGATGACTGGCTAATAGAGCGATCAGGAGAAACAATAGCACAGGAGAAGGAGCCGCTCGGCTACTGTGGCTGCTGTAATCACTCATCCCTCTGTGGAATTAGCGTTCCCCCTGCCCTGCATGGAGGAGCCCATGGCACACACACAGGGCACCGTTAGCCGCGCTACCTAACAATGGGCTAGCAATAGGGAGGCCGCAGAGCTACTGGTAATGTCAGGTCCCAGGTCGACTTGGGCCAGAGCCAGTAGAAGCCCACGCTGCGCTCTGCCCTGTCCTGTCATAACAGAACGCTTTTACTGTAGGAGTCCACGGGACAGACCAGACTGGCCCCGCAGCCTCCTGAGGACCGGCAGAACAACAGGACCACACACTCATCTCTCATTACCATCAGCACCAGTCGCTGCTTTCTTCTCTCCCATTCACACGGACTGACATGGACTCACTTGGAGCAGCAACACGAGAGTGTAGTGTAATGACTCCTACATGGGGCTAAGAAGAACGTTGCTTTCAAACTATAATCAATTACACGTTACTTACTTATAGGTGCTGTGAAGTATTTTAAACGTCTATCTGTCATTGTCAAACCAATTGTGATCGCTTGGCATTGATAAACAAATGAGACTAAGGGTCGAGATGATTAGCATCTTCTATCTAACGCGAGCGCTATTGTTCGTGTATATTGAAAGTGTTTCTCTGATCTATTATCAAAAGTACTTTGGCTACGTCAGTCTAATAACCCTAAACCCCATTTCCCACAATCAAAGACCGCCGACGGCCCCTACAAACTAAAATGTTGACGTTTTGTTTGGGCTGAGGTTAGCATTAGCATTGATGACCATGATAGCTTAGTGAAGGCCTGAGAGTAGCTCTGGCTCAGATTGCCCCCCCGCGTTGATCCACGCTGCCTCTCGCTGTCGGATCGTGGGGCCCATTGGTGCCCCGCCCCCCCGCTCGAGTGAAATCACTTCTTCTTCTTCTTTTTGACCACTTTTAGCATTTATTTGGGTTTTGAATTCATGAATACAAAAACAATGGGGGTGGGTCAACAGTATGAGACCACAGGAAGTATAACAGGTGCGTATCTACATTAGTAGGAAAGGGTTACTTGAAATTTGCGTTCGCAGAAAAAAAGAGCTAAAAATCATAATAAAAGTGCTGAACTTTCCTCTGGTGGCCACACACCGACTGTGCCATTCTGAAAGCTATTCAGAGCAAAGCTGCAGAAACTTAACCCCATTGATACCTGATGCAGCATTTGCGTGTATATCCCTCATTTGTGTGTGTGTATCCCTTTAAGACCGCGAACCGCGTCACGCGGTTCGCGGTCTTAAAGGGATACACACACACAAATGCTGCATCAGGTATCAATGGGTTAATTGCATAACAAAATTTGCTACAACTGCAACATTCAAAATGGTGACATTAGTCTGGATAGAGAGGATGACACTGCGACGCCCACTGTGGAACGTTTGCTCTCAGATGGAAAGAGATCAGATGAAACCACAGAGAAAGTGAGTCAGTTGACCGTGATGACATCTCTGCAGCCCTTTCTTCACCCAAGATAAGTCCCCCTCGCCTGCTTTTCCTCCTCTCTCTTTTTCGATCGTTGGAAACCGGAATTTAAGAAGCGTCCTCGTCGATCTTGGGCGCCAAGTAGTATTTGACGTGTCCCATATCGGCAATCTTGTACTCCACCACCAGGGGGTTATCTGCAGACATGCTGAGGATGACGGTCTTGGACAGCGGCGTGGCCTTGGTGAAGAGGTTCAGGTAGTTGAGTGCAAAGATCAGCTGGACGGGCTCAGTCATCTCAATAGTCACTGCCTCTTCCTCCTCTTTGTGTACATTGCTGGTCTGAGACAGCTTGATGTTTCCGGTTCCCAGCTCTCCAGTGGCAGAGAACCTGACTCCGTCCTTGGCACAGGAGATCATGACAACATCTCCAATCTGGGCCAGGTCACGGCAGATACGGGCAAACTCCCCCGAGGGCATTTTCACCACACAGCTGTACTCCCTCTCTGGAATACCCAGCTGCTCCACATCCAGGTCCATTAACTTCATCTCATAATCGGAGACTTTCTCCTGGTTGAGTGTCTCGAACACGAGGGCGAGTGTGTCTGGATTGTCCTCTGCGCTGAGGGTGACGATATCTTCGTTTCCGGCACACCTCAAGATCTTCGACATGGTGCCGACGTTGACTCCCATGGTGAGGTCTCTGTCGCAGCGGTAGGAGGTGAAGCCGTCGCTCCGGAGCGTGAGCTGGACGAGAGAGACGTGAGAGGAGTCCATGCTCTGCAGAGAGATCCCGGACGAGCTGACGTCCCAACACGCCTCTGTGATCAGGTCTTTCAAGGCCTCCAGCACTTTCTTCAGGATGGAGCCCTGGACCAAGCGAGCCTCAAACATGGTGGCGGGTTTTTGTCTCTGTCGATTCAAAGATGAGAAATAAAAAGACCTCTGGTCGTGTCTCGTCCCCGAAAATAGAGGCTTCTGCGGGCAGTTGGAAGATATCGCCGAAGCAGGAGAGGCTCCTTTAAAAGGTGCGGTCTTTGTATTGTAAGCTGGGCAAAGTGCGACACAGCTCACTGCAGAGAAAAGAGGTCATGACAGTGAGTGACATCACTGATGACATCACAACTGCCTGAGTGGCATCACAGTTGGGCAATTGCAAATGCATTCAACACACACACACACACACAACTGCCCGAGTGACATCATTTCCGTCACACACAAATCATGACTGACATCACCCAGACAGACACCACTTAGCCCATCTTACAAGAAGATGTATGACCATGCACAATTAATTGTTTTATTTCATTCACGAAATTCCTACCAAATGTTATAGGTATCAAGTAAATGAATGACAGCATATGGATGGAGTCCTTCCTAGTAATTGCTAATATAACAATGGAGAAGAGTGTCTGAAGGAGTGTGTGGAGCACAGGCTGTACTCTGACACAGGAGGCCAGGCTGTACTCTGTCTGACACAGGAGGCTCAGGCTGTACTCTGACTGACACAGGAGGACCAGGCTGTACTCTGACTGACACAGGAGGACCAGGCTGTACTCTGACTGACACAGGAGGACCAGGCTGTACTCTGACACAGGAGGACCAGGCTGTACTCTGACACAGGAGGACCAGGCTGTACTCTGACACAGGAGGACCAGGCTGTACTCTGACACAGGAGGACCAGGCTGTACTCTGACACAGGAGGACCAGGCTGTACTCTGACACAGGAGGACCAGGCTGTACTCTGACACAGGAGGACCAGGCTGTACTCTGACACAGGAGGACCAGGCTGTACTCTGACACAGGAGGACGAGGCTGTACTCTGACACAGGAGGACCAGGCTGTACTCTGACACAGGAGGACCAGGCTGTACTCTGACACAGGAGGACCAGGCTGTACTCTGTCTGACACAGGAGCACAGGCTGTACTCTGACACAGGAGGCTCAGGCTGTACTCTGTCTGACACAGGAGCACAGGCTGTACTCTGACACAGGAGGACCAGGCTGTACTCTGACACAGGAGGCCAGGCTGTACTCTGACACAGGAGGCCAGGCTGTACTCTGTCTGACACAGGAGGCCAGGCTGTACTCTGACACAGGAGACAGGCCTTTGTGAGACATAATAATCCTGATTATTTCAACAACATCAGTTGGCGCACATGACCTCGAGCAGACCCCACGACCTGACTGACAGGCTCCAGCAAATCTCTATCCATCAAGTCAAGCAAAATATTTTCTCTGCCCAATCACGGGGGCACATTGCTTCCTGCCCTGGACACAGTGTCACCCAATGGCTCCTGGTTTTCCATAACCTTGCTTCCTGTTTTACAGGCCTATTTCCTCCTTCTTCTTCTTCTTCTTCTTTTTTTTTGGTGATCATGACTAAGTTCACACATGAAGCACACCACCCACTAACTGCAGTAGTGCTGCTACTTATGTTATGTGGTCCTGAATATTGTTGTCAGGATGGAAGACAGAGCAGAGGACATGAATGTAACTGTAGCTTTGGGAATTTGACCGATCCCTTTCTAACCAACTGACGGCTCATCTGTGGCGCGGAGAGAGAAAGCACGATAAAGAGGGATCAGGATTTACGGCTGACTCATCACGGGGTAAAACAAGTACGCTGTGCAACTGCTCCGTCATAAATATCACTACAACACCACGCGCTGTCAACTGCTGCATGCTGTGCTGAGGAGGCTCATCTGATATAGACCCTTCTCACGGTGGGGGCCATTTTGTGTCGAAAAGGCAGGGTAAACACTAGGGGTGTCACGATATTTCGTCGCACGATATATCGCGATATCGAAACGTCACGATATCGATATGGTCAGAAAAAAATGATATCGTAAAAAAAAAAAAAAAAAAAAAAAAATGTTTTTTTGCTCCTGAATAATAATAGAACAAATTTAGCAGAATCAACACGCATGAGTGAGGGGGTAGACTACTACTGGCATGGCAAAACAGCTCAAGGGGTACATAAGATTACATAAGTTTAGGGACCATTGAGCATGAGTTATTTAAGAAATAGATTGTATACTTTATTTGTCTTTCACCATGCAACAAACATTTAGTTTGTGACAGTGTGACACATTCTATTGCAAGAGAAGCATTATCTTCCATGTTGTTTTCTAGTTATTATAATAACAATTTCCAAAAACAGCATTTGTTTTGTATTTTGTGTATTTCAAATGAAAGACTATTTTTCCAGTATTTTCCCAGGGCTCCCTTGAAAAGAGGTTTCGATTTCAACGGGACTCACATGGTTAAATAAATGATAAATAAATACATAAAAATTATTTACTTTTGTTAAAAAAAATATTGTTAAAATATCGTATCGTATTGTTATCGTGAACCCAATATCGTGTATCGTATCGTGAAATTAGTGTATCGTGACACCCCTAGTAAACACAGGTGCAAGCAAAACACTAATGAGGGTTTCAAACTTCCATGATTGGAATTTGGAAAGCATCGTTAGTGTTTCGCTTGCACCTGTGTTTATTCTGCCTTTTCGACCCAAAATGGCCACCGTGAAAAGGGTCTATTGGGAATGAGACGTACTCCTAAAATGATGATAAAGCACTAGAAGGAAATCATAGGAGGAGAATGCTAGCTAGTGTTATACAACCGTTTTCCCCACTGTGTTTAATGGTTTAAATATCTTGTCTCAAAGTTTCATGACAACTCAAATCACCATGTAATTACAATGATTTTCCACATGGGGGTTCCTCTTTAAGATTTCACAAGAAGCTTTAGTCTTTAATAATGTTGCAACTAGTTGCTTTAAAAGTGTCTTTTTTTATCTCCTTTATTAGGGCATCGGAGGCGGAGAGAGAGCTATGAATAGACTTACTACGGGCCGGCAGCTGAAGTGTCCCCATATTATAAATCAATGACGGTTTGTAATTCTCTTCATTTAAACAAAGGGCAAAGGAATAAAAAGCCATTAAGATGACATGTGAATTGGCAAACAAACTGTTTAATTTGTGTCTGCCGGGTGAGGGGGGCTCTTCTCCCGTGGGCGGGGGGGCAGCCCCAAATTTACATCTGATTGGAGTTTAATGGCCCATGGCTGCTTTAGCGCCCGGTCACTATGGCGACCAAGCTTTTCTCAAGATTTCCAACAGACTAAAATGTCCTTTTTTTGTCCATTTGAAATGTGTCATGCGAGCCAAATGGGGGCCGGGCCTCGTATGTATCAATTTGTTTCTGTTTGCGGGGCCCGCACTAGCCCCACACTAGCCCTGCAATGAATATATGGGCCATTGAGTCCCGGAGCACAATGGCCACAGCTGATGCGGTTGCCACAGAGACACGCCCACACAATGGCTCGGAATGATGACATATGGTCCAAACCTGCCCAGTCTGCAGGACCCCCAATAGGCCGAGTGCATTGACGGACAAAAACCCCGAGTTAGCCATTTATCCGTGCCTACTCATTTCATGGTAAAATAAACTTTTTATCAAGTTTCCACACAGCCCCCGTGCACAAGAAGTAAACGGCTGGTGAAAAAGCCACCATGTAAAGTGGGGGGAAATTCATCATGAAGTGATTAACAAAGGCTTCTTTACCACCTGCTCCTACATTAATACTACGCACATTAAAGGCCTCTCTTTTTGTTGAAGGTGGAAGAGGAGAGATGCTTTAACTTAAAGAAGCATATGTCCACATTTCAACATCTGTTGACCCAAAAGACTTCATATCACTTTTTATGTCGCTGACCTGCAGGATTCATTGATGCGAGCTAAGTCCATTAAAAGAAAAACTTTTATTTTGGCTCATGCACTATCCCCCCCCCCCACCACCACTCCCGAATTAAGTTTAAAATTAGATTAAGATTTTTTTTTTATTGTCAGATGCAGAATTCAGAACATGTGGAATTTATATTTGGAAATGCAAAGCTTGTGTACTTGTTAGTTACAAAGTAAATATAACATTTTCAAATATAAATTTTGATTTTCAAGAGCTGTAGGCCTACATGCAAATTCATCAGCTACATGGATTAAAAATTCAAATTAAATCCAACATTTGTTGTTTGGACTGTCAATCAGTTTTATGGCATGGCTGACCACAGATTTTGGGCTGAAGATTTTGCTGAAAACATTTAGAGATTAATTTTATGATGTAAATATCTAATGATAAAGTACAATTTACAGTACATTAGGTTTTTGCAATATAACATTTAATGATACATGCTTTATCATGGCAAGTAAGGCAAATTGAATTGTGTTGTGAAAATTTAATTTAATTAGAATTTTGGATTGACTAATGCAAATCAGCAAACTGCTTTTGTTGGGATTTCTCTTGTTGAAAAGGGTCTTTGAATCTTCCTTGCGCATATTGAAGTGTTTGCTTGCCAAATTAACAAAATGTAAATAATGCTCTCAAATAGTGATTCTACAAAGATGATAATTAGCACTGAGTAATCATTGAATTCACAATGGGTTTTTAGGGACCCTCCCCCCCTTCCCAAGAGAATAGGAGCTTGGGTGGAAAAGGCTTAATTCCTTTAGGAGAGATAAGCAGTGTGTGAATAAGACATTTAAGAGTTGGCCTGTTCCATTACTCACCATTGAGATATGTGATGATGTCATGTACGGTGGTGGTGGTGGGGGCGGGTGGTCCATATGGGGTAAAGCCTTGACTTGAGGAAAATAACATGAGAGATGTGTGTACTGTAGCAGTGGCAGATGCACTACTTTGAATACAGAATGAATGTGGGAACCAGGAAGTAGTTCTTCTATTTTCAATAGAGAGGCCAAGTGAACGTCACTTCCTGCTTCAGCACTGTACCAGAGATTTTCTTCCGCAATTTATTTTCCCATAGACATTTCGTAAAATGCGTATAAAAATAGTTTTACTTGGTCAAACCAAAAGGTTCAGCTAGAATTAGGCCATGTTCACATTACAGGCAAATCCGATTTGCTGCTAAAGGCATTAATCATCATTATCTTGATTGGTTTCCCAAATCTGATTTGTGGCAGTGTGGACACACTCCCAAATCTGATTTGGGAGTGTGTCCACACTGCCACAAATCTGATTTGGGCAAGTGTTCAAGTCGGATCTGTGTGTCCAGATACAATGAGCCAATGAGCCAACATGTAATGTTTCTGGCAGTGTTCGCATGTCTGCTCTCTGCTCTTCAAGTCCCCGCCCCCTGCAAAAGACACTCTCAAATCTGATTTGGGTGATCAGCGCGTCCACACTGAAGTCACATCAGTCGAAAGCAGATTGGAAACTACCTCCATAAGTGGTTTGGGACAAGTGACACAAATCAGACATGGAGCGTCCAGACTCATAAAACCAATCTGGATAGAATCATTAATAGGTCATTAAAGTTCACAAATCAGATTTGGCCTCCTAGTCTGAACATGGCCTAAGAATCGGGAGAGAGCATAAAACATTTCACTCTGACCAAAACAAAAAAACAACAACATCGAAAAAATATTTTCTAAAACCCGCATTTCTTTTTACGTTTTGGTCCGAGTTAAATGTTCTATGGTCTCTCCTGCTTCTAAATATAGCTGAACCATTTGTTTTGAACAAGTAAAACCATTTTTATAAGCATTTCACGAAATGTCTATGGGGAAATAAATAGTGGATGAAAATCTCTGGTACAGTGCTGAAGCAGGAAGTGACGTTCACTTTGGCTCTCTATACAGAATGAATGTGGAAACCAGGAAGTAGTTCTTGTATTTTCATTTGCTACTGTAAAGCAATTGCTAATTTCACATATTAGCACGTGTCAAAGTCAAGTAAAGTTTAGGTGACTAAAGCTCAAAAGCCACCAAACTTATTGCTCACTATGAACACACCATGGTGTATTTTCAGCCAGTCCATTCTGAGACCTATAGTCCAATTCAACCCCCTTATTCAATAATAATACAGTTATTTTCTATTGAGTCAATATAGATTTCTTTATAGTTTTGACTGATGACAAGATTCAAAGCACTGTAAACTGATGTATGGTGGAGGATGTCACAAATCCCGCACAGGCGTGCACATGGCGCACACACACACACACGCACACGCACGCACACACACACACGCGCACATGCACACGGACGCACGCACACACACACACACACACACGCACATGCACGCACGTATACATATATTCTTCTACCCAAATGCATCCTTTGCAGAAGACAGGTCAGCCCAAAGTGTCACTCCGTGTCAGCTAGGGTGAGCGGGCGTCAGTGAGACCCGGAAGGTCTTCTTCACTTGGTTTGATTCTGAGGTGACAGGTCTGTCCAGATATGACCTGTCTATTCCGCCAGTCTCACCCCAGCCTCCCGCCTGGCTGTCCCGTGCATGGTCGCCTCCATTGACCGCTGTCAAAGAGAGGGACCTGGAGGAGAACATTACTCTAGGAGGTCAGGGACCCCCAGGTGACCCGGTGAAGCCCCCCCTGAAACACTTCAGCGAACACGTAAGTGTCCAGGCCAGACCTGCCTTCTATCCCCCCTCTGCAGTGCAATCTGGAGCTGTCAAACTGGACACGCTGAGTAAATACAGCATGAAATGTGAAATTAAATACTCGCTAAGCATCCGTCTCAATCAAAGCTACATTTGTGTGCCAACGTATGATACTCCAATCTGCCAACGTATGATACTCCAATCCCTAGAGAGCCAAAGTGAACGTCACTTCCTGCTTCAGCACTGTACCAGAGATTTTCTTCCGCAATTTATTTTCCCATAGACATTTCGTAAAATGCTTATAAAAATAGTTTCACTTGGTCAAAGTACCAAACGGTACAGATATATTTAGAATTGGGAGAGACCATAGAACGTTTCACTCAGACCAAAACAAAAAAAAAACATCGAAAAAATATTTTCTTTAAACCCGCATTTTTTAACGTTTTGGCCGAGTGAAATGTTATGCGGTCTCTCCTGTTTCTAAATATAGCTGAACCGTTTTGGTTTGAACAAGTAAAACTATTTTTATACGCATTTTACGAAATGTCTATGGGAAAATAAATGGCGGATGAAAATCTCTGGTACAGTGCTGAAGCAGGAAGTGACGTTCCACTTTGGCTCTCTATTACTGGCGCATTTCCTTTGACGATCCTGAACCTCGATTGGCACGGACGCAGCGTTCTGCAGAAAAATAACGACAACTAACAGTGCAGACAATCACTGCTGCCCCGCCCCTTTCTCTCTCTCTCTCTCTCTCTCTCTCTCAATCTGACACAGTCTCTCTCTCGTCCCGTCTCTGATCATCATATATGAATGCACAGATTCCCACACATGTGCGCAGACCCCACCCGAGGGCCCCAGCCCCCCACGCAGCAGCAGCACAGCATTATGCAGAGCTCCCCTTCAATTCACACACAGATCTAAAAATACCCGCCGGGGAGGAAATCCCCGCATTCCACAGCGATGGTGGACCTGCACTACAAAGACGTCCAAACAATAAGCCTCTCCACGACTCGGAATCATCCCAGACAATATAGGAAGAGTCAGGCATCACAGAGTTTGTTTTTCCCGGAGAGACTGTTGTGTCTAGCAGCGCAAACCTCCGACCGCCATCACTGACTCATGGCAATCGGCCATAATGCGAAAGAATAGGCAGCGCCGCGGGGTAAACACATCATGTGGAAACCTGCATGTCCACAAAGGCTGAGTGTGTAGTAGAGAATCACAGGAGAGTCAATGGCACTCAGCACTATTAAGATGCATTTTAATGCACCATAATCCTGCTGGCGACGGTGAGAGCCAAGATATTATAACGAGTGCTAATTCCCTCGTGAAGTGTGCCCAAGTTAAGCTTCTTGCATCATTCAGAGGCGATGGTTATGTTTACAAGCGCATCAAAAGTGTGCTTATATTGCGATTAAGGCAGTAATGCCAGTAAGACAGAGCCAAATCTAAACACCATTCTGAATAATCCGATTATGCTGCTCTCAGTCAAAGTAAGTGTAATCACACACTGTATCTGGTGTACTCATAGACTGTATAAAATATATGGACGGAGGCACCGTGACGTCACCCATTGGTTTTTGGACTCGATCCCCTTTTGAAGCCGAGATTATGGGCGCGTGGCGCAGCTCCGCCTGCTATTGGTCTGTCGACCTGTCAATCAAG
>NC_139627.1:3154387-3186887 GCF_964638095.1 Poromitra crassiceps | reverse complement strand
TCGCATCGTGGCGTTATTATATTATAACTTATATTATTATAGTTCACTTGGCGGTGATGATGATGATGATGACGACATCAGCTCTGAAAGCTCCTCGTCTGTAATCGGGTTCTTCTTCACGGCTTCCGACCTTAAGACACCATTTTAACTATTAAGCTAAGTAGCTATTAGCTAAGTATTTACCTCGGCGGAGGAGTGCTGCTGCTGATCTGTGAAGCGGAGCTAAAATAGAACGACAGCTGCCAAAGAGGGAGGATGCTGCCCCCTCGATAGATAAATACATCAAATATGTGTCCAGACTTCAGGCCAAGGCTCCTTCAAGGCCACCTAGGAGGAGCCTGCGAGGAGTATAAATACACTGTTCAGGACCAAGAGGTCCTGCCTTCACTTTCTGCTGTGGAATCTGCAGCAGTTGCAGAGAGGCTCAGAGAGAGAGGCCTCATGCCATGAAACCCGAGAAGCTGCTGAAAAGCCAAACCTGCCCCTCAGAAATACGTCCTGCAGACAAGCGGCAGGGATCAAGCGGGCCCGCGCGCCACCCGGTGCCCTGTGATATCCGATCGGACCCGACCGCATCCCGTCCCCGATGTGTCTGCCCCGCCCCGCCGCCCCGCACCGCCCCCGCCTCACCTCCTCCGTCTGCACACACCCAACACCCTGTCCCGCGGGATAAGTGGTCCCTGGCTATAAATACCCAGACGTGATGGGAAGCTCGGGAGGGAGGCTGAAGGAGAGGATGGGCAAAACATATACGAGGAGGGACCACCTGCCGGTGTTGTAGTACTCGAGCCCTGGACTCCTTTTCGGGACTCAGGAAGCGACTTGGACCGGAGCGCTTCAGATATTGATAGCTGTATATATTAATACTGTGACATTATTCCATTTCGTGTAAGGGCGGGCACGCGTGTTGTTCCACCTACATGCGGATTCACGCTCATGCTGGAAAACACGCGACAACGTCAAAGCCCCCACGCCGTACGCGCCGAGGGCTGCGATGCATGCGGCTGGCGTGCAGTTCCCCCCCGGAAATGTGACTCGCCGCAGCTGACGCGAACAGCGCGAGTATAATATAATATAGATGGGGAGATAACAGGAGAGAGTGAAAAGTATTACCAAGTATATGCACTATACATTCTCTCCTTGGGCTAACTTCTAGTCATTGAAATCCTAGTGAAATCACACAATTTACTAATTTTGCTATAGGGATTATCCTGGGACGCCCTCGTCAAGCTGGCGATCGACTAGGTCTAGCTAGCTTCCCGTCAGGCTGACATTGTAGCATGTTTCCAGCTTCATCATGTTCAGTAACTCGGGACTCGAACACACGGGTAATGGGCACAGTTCAATAGGGCCGCTTCAAAAAAGACTGAACCCAAAGAGAGAGGACCGGAGCAAAGGACTGAGGTTTGGACACCACAGTGTCTCCTTCAGAGTCAAACAAACTCCACTCTGACTCTTCTTTGGTGACTCTGACTTGAACACTGGGGACTCGGACTCGAGATATATAGTGACTTGGCTACAACACCGCCACCTGCTGCTAATAAGGTGTCAAGGAGCCATATGTGAGGTGACATAAAAAAAAAAAAAATCCTGAATTTCGACACCTTCCTCTTATGCCATCCCCACCCCTCTCAGCCTATCTGTCTCCTCGTCCTTATCCTGATCACCTGCTCATCTTCTCAAGAAGACAGGTGCAAAGAGACGGAGTGTCCAGAACACACACACACGCACACGCACACGCACACACACACACACACGCACACACACACACACACACACGCACACACACACGCACACACACACGCACACACACACACACACACGCACACACACACACACACATGCACGCACACACACACACACGCACACACACACACACACACACACACACACACACGCACACACACGCACACACACACACACACACACACACACACACACACACACACACACACCCTCCTGCTCCTGCTCGTTCCGCCCCCGCCTTTCCCTTAACCAGACTCTGCAGCCAAAGCATGCAGAACATTTCCTTCTGTCCTCGTATGTGCAGCGTCTTCAAATTGAGGGGCAAATATAGCCGCACGTCCATGTGAGAGTCATCACACTGTTGATCTCCCAAACAATCTGCCTTCCCCAGGCCGCACAGCAGGGCGGCGTAGTGAGCAGGGGGGGGGCAGTCCCCGGGCCGCACAGCAGGGCGGCGTAGTGAGCAAGGGGGGGGGCTGGGGGGCAGTCCTACCAGCAGATGACCCGGGTTCAAGCTGTTGGCAAGCTGCTGAAGTTTCCTTGAACAAGACAGCGGCGCTGCTCTGATCTTCCTGCATGCAAAAAGACACTCTAACCCTATGGACATCAATTAAGTCTCACATTATTATTATTATTATTAAAATACCAGCTCCTATTATAGTCATTTGTTTCTGAATGGAACACAAGTGTCACACATCTGAGCAAAAGGCTCATCATGGGAATAATATCCTCCTTGTGGTCAAATGAAATACTCCAAAGAAATACAGAAATAGGTATCGGTAACTATGTGCCACAGACAGTGTGCCAAGAGGAGTGTGCCGATCCAGGTTTTCATTTGAAAGAGAACACCAGGTGATGTTAGCGGTTAGTACGTCTTCAACGCCTTCAAGGAGGAAAGTTGGTGAAATCAGAGCCGGCATATGCTTGGCAATTTCCTATCCCTGTTTTAAAGCTTTATGACTGTTAGTAGGTCAAGACACTATAGACTATTATTGACTTTAATACAGGTCTTTCATGAGGGCAATACAGTTAACACATATTTAACTATCTGGCAACCATGCCTCCCTCCCCATCTACAAATATGTCAACGAACTTGATGAAATTAAAGGACATCAAAGAGCAATAGCACACAAACAATTCCCTATGATAATTCTATTAAAACCTATTCGTCACAAACACCCATCTGTTACTTTAACAAAGTCTGAGACTGTGTGCCTCCCCTCAGACAAAGCTAAATTCGCTAAATTCCTGGTTGCCTATGGGATCATGATTATGTTATTTATAGATTATAGAGTTTGACATACTTCAGAATAAATCGATAATAAATAAATAAATAAATAAATCTGTCTGAAGGCATTTAATTGTTTCTTTCTATCTCTGAAAGTGAGAAAAACAGTAAAATCCCCCAAAATTAGGCTACTGTATCTCTGAACTATCTCTGTAACCAAATCACACACATTTTAGTCTACTGTATTCCATGTGATCTCCTTTTGATAACTAATGTAACTAAGATATAATATAATATTTTTTCACTTCCATTTACTGGGCCTCCCATGAAACTGCTTGGAGCCCCCCTGGGGAGGCCCGCCTCCCACTTTGAAAAGGGATTTAATTTAGCCGATGCCCTTATCCAAAGAAACATTGTGAGCAGGTTAGGTGTGTTGCTGGCTAGCTGCTAAGACACATTGTGAGCAGGTTAGGTGTGTTGCTGGCTAGCTGCTAAGAAACATTGTGAGCAGGTTAGGTGTGTTGCTGGCTAGCTGCTAAGAAACATTGTGAGCAGGTTAGGTGTGTTGCTGGCTAGCTGCTAAGAAACATTGTGAGCAGGTTAGGTGTGTTGCTGGCTAGCTGCTAAGAAACATTGTGAGCAGGTTAGGTGTGTTGCTGGCTAGCTGCTAAGAAACATTGTGAGCAGGTTAGGTGTGTTGCTGGCTAGCTGCTAAGAAACATTGTGAGCAGGTTAGGTGTGTTGCTGGCTAGCTGCTAAGACACATTGTGAGCAGGTTAGGTGTGTTGCTGGCTAGCTGCTAAGAAACATCGTGAGCAGGTTAGGTGTGTTGCTGGCTAGCTGCTAAGAAACATTGTGAGCAGGTTAGGTGTGTTGCTGGCTAGCTGCTAAGAAACATCGTGAGCAGGTTAGGTGTGTTGCTGGCTAGCTGCTAAGAAACATCGTGAGCAGGTTAGGTGTGTTGCTGGCTAGCTGCTAAGAAACCTAGCTGCTAAGAAACATTGTGAGCAGGTTAGGTGTGTTGCTGGCTAGCTGCTAAGAAACCTAGCTGCTAAGAAACATTGTGAGCAGGTTAGGTGTGTTGCTGGCTAGCTGCTAAGAAACCTAGCTGCTAAGAAACATTGTGAGCAGGTTAGGTGTGTTGCTGGCTAGCTGCTAAGAAACATTGTGAGCAGGTTAGGTGTGTTGCTGGCTAGCTGCTAAGAAACCTAGCTGCTAAGAAACATTGTGAGCAGGTTAGGTGTGTTGCTGGCTAGCTGCTAAGAAACATCGTGAGCAGGTTAGGTGTGTTGCTGGCTAGCTGCTAAGAAACCTAGCTGCTAAGAAACATTGTGAGCAGGTTAGGTGTGTTGCTGGCTAGCTGCTAAGAAACCTAGCTGCTAAGAAACATTGTGAGCAGGTTAGGTGTGTTGCTGGCTAGCTGCTAAGAAACATTGTGAGCAGGTTAGGTGTGTTGCTGGCTAGCTGCTAAGAAACATTGTGAGCAGGTTAGGTGTGTTGCTGGCTAGCTGCTAAGAAACATTGTGAGCAGGTTAGGTGTGTTGCTGGCTAGCTGCTAAGAAACATTGTGAGCAGGTTAGGTGTGTTGCTGGCTAGCTGCTAAGAAACATTGTGAGCAGGTTAGGTGTGTTGCTGGCTAGCTGCTAAGAAACATTGTGAGCAGGTTAGGTGTGTTGCTGGCTAGCTGCTAAGAAACATTGTGAGCAGGTTAGGTGTGTTGCTGGCTAGCTGCTAAGAAACATTGTGAGCAGGTTAGGTGTGTTGCTGGCTAGCTGCTAAGAAACATTGTGAGCAGGTTAGGTGTGTTGCTGGCTAGCTGCTAAGAAACATTGTGAGCAGGTTAGGTGTGTTGCTGGCTAGCTGCTAAGAAACATTGTGAGCAGGTTAGGTGTGTTGCTGGCTAGCTGCTAAGAAACATTGTGAGCAGGTTAGGTGTGTTGCTGGCTAGCTGCTAAGAAACATTGTGAGCAGGTTAGGTGTGTTGCTGGCTAGCTGCTGCTGTGTGGATCAAACCTGTAATGTAAGGTAAATTGGGTCACCATGAAGCCCATGGCTTGAAATGCACTAAGAATAGAGAGGGGAGAGAGAGAAAGAGAGAAAGAGAGAAAGAGAGAAAGAGAGAGAGAGAGAGAGAGAAAGAGAGAGAGAGAGAGAGAGAGAGAGACAAATGTCCCCAAAAACAATTTGTTTAAATTTGCAGTCAAAGTCATGGAATATTATAATAGTTATCTGCCTTGTATACAGGCTGTATAGACCTTACAAAAAGCATTAACGGGCTGAGTTGGCTGAACAAGGCCTAATGTAGTCATTCTTGGGGGATAAAGTTAGGTTTGGCGGCAACATTTTGCGCGCGTTCCTCCTTTAATGAGAATGATAATTTGTGGCTCTACTGATGACCCCTGACCCCCGACCCCCGACCCTCTTCAATAGCCAATCCCAAGGGACGTGATTGCACCGCTCCCCAAGGGACAGCCAGCGCTCTATAGGAATCCTGTTCCTCCTGATGTCCTCAGTGATGTCATAAATCACTGATGATGTCATATGTGGGCTGAGGCTATAGTTCAGTGATACTGTCATCAGTGATGATGTCATCAGTCTGAGGCTATATAAGTGATGGGAGTATAAGTAGATAGAATCGGGGAGGAACCAGACGGAGATGAGGGCTTCCACCCCTGGGCTGTGCGGGTGACCCGATGGAGCACAGCGGGCGAGCTGCAGGGTGGGCAAAGCCACGCAACGGCTGAGCTGCATAGCTGCAGGGTATCGACCGCACGTAGTGCGCAAGATGCCTAGTTGCTTAAATAATCATACATGGCAGTGTTGGGCAAGTTACTTTCCAAATGTAATATATACATATATATATATATATATTACTATAGTCATTTGAAAGTAAAAAGTTACTTTACAATATTACTTTCTGTGTAGAGTAACTAGTTACTTATTACGCTACTTTTGCATTGCTTATTCACCTAAATAACAGCAGTAGCAGAATGACATTGCCGACCTGGAACCATCCCGAAAAATAATTTCAACCGTCTTGAAGTCAGTGTAAACCGTCCAAAATTCTAAATGTTATCCATTTCCTTTGTTATTGTCATCTATTTGCATAAAAAAGTTTGATTAGGGAATGATTGTATCTTTATTTAAATATGTGCTTTGATTAAAAAAAAAAAATCTATTTGTAACTTGTGTTACTTGACAAAGTAACTGGTATAGCTACAATATTGGTAATAAGTTATATTACTGAGTTACTGCTAAAAAATAATATATTACATGTAATATGTTACTTGTAATGAGTTACCCCCACCACTGCATATAGGGTGTCCTGTCGTTCAGTGAGTTGAGCAAGTCACTAAAACTTTGGAGCTTAGGTTTGATCTTCATCTATAGCCTAGCTATTCACCCCTGCTGCTGCCAAGGCTCAATTTCCCCATGATGAGATAATGTATCTAATCTATATAGGCCTACATAGCTTCCATTATACATTTCTCTCATATGAGCTTATATATCTGCGTTGATATTTCAAAATATACTCGGCCTGCCGCTGCAAATTAACAGCCTACAACTTGTTGCCATATAAAAATAGGATGGACTCAGTCAACCTCCCGTGGGAGTGAGCTGCTGGAGCCGCGTCCCCCCCATGTTCCCTCATGTTTACACCGGACCAGGCTCACTTCTTGGCGGCCACGCGTGTGTGTGTTCGCCTCCTCACCTCCGGAGGACGGCTGCACGACCCGGCCTGCCAGCGGGGATTTACTGCCTGGCGCGGTGCCCGGCCGCAGGCAGACTAGTTCGCTCGGTTCTCACGACCTCAGCTCCACAAAGGCATCTCTGAACTATTAACTCAGACACGAAGGCAGTAGGAACAACCGCAGAACCCACACACACTGCCAACCAGTGTTTCAGTATGCCTCCGTGCAGAATGAAACCTATATACACAGCACTATAGTGGAGTTTCAGAATGCCATTTACAGACGGTGTCTGGGTGTCATCCGCAGGGCACCAGCACCCAGGCAAGGTGAAACCGAGAACGCAACTACATAAATTAACAATAAAGACCAACTGCTTAACGTAAATCAATCAACGATTCTAAAATGCCACCAGCTCTATTAATTGGGCTAATACATCGGGGGGGGGGGGGGGGGGGGGGGGGGGGTGGCGCATCCAAATAATTTAATCGATTATTGAGTAATCACAGTCTGCCAATATAAGGTAGGCTATATTTCTACTATTTATATTTATTTATAATGGAGATCAACTCGTTGCAATTGTTTTCATTACTCTTTGTGTAGATATTGCCTTCTGCTTTATGGGTATCTGGAAGATCCCCAAAAGAAGTGAAAGTGTATAGGCTACTACGTGGAAAAAAGTGGCACCCACCCATTACGCATTTTCCCCCACCAAATAAATGTGAAGACTGAATAGAGGTACTGACTTTTTAATATATTTTGGTATGCCCTAATATGTGCCACGTGAAATAGCCTAAATAAAGTCTGTATAGGCTAAATATTTTTTAAGTGGGGAAAGGCATGATTGTTTACCTTGCAGGCTGCGGCCAAAGTTTAAAGACGCTTTAAACCGATGACTGACTTTTGGCCAGTGCCAGCCATGCGCGCTGGCGGAGTATTAAATGTTTGAGGGGTTTTGACCGGCGGTCACCAAGCTGTAACCTAATCCCAAGTAAAGGGGCCCGCTGACTGCAAGTGGCTGACACACGGCTAGCGCCACGCCGGCCGACAGACACGTCTGCAGTTCCGGAGCCCACTCACTGGGGAAAGATAGGTTTACATCTATAGGGATGAGAGAGGGGGGAGAGAGCGAGAGAGGGAGAGAGGGGAGATGAGATGAGAGGGAGAGAGGAGTTATGAGAGAGAAAAAGAGAGAGAGAGACTTTGATATGGGTGTTGGAACTTGGAAATTTGGTCATCCGAGTTTGAAAGTTTAAAATTCTCTCCAATGTGCGTCAGGTGCTTTGATCCATCCATCCCGTCCTCCGTCAGGTTTCCCCACCACGCACTAACTCTCAAAGTCCCCTCGTTTTCCCTTCATTGAGCAGCGGGCCCATTGGGAGTGGAATTGAACAATTGATGCACAAAAGGAAGCGAGGATCCTTCCATATTCTCCTTTCACTGAGGCAATCTGTTAGTGACATTAACCCCTGAGCGCATTTCCCAGGCTAATGAATAGGGTTTAAGGCTTCTTAAAGCTCCCGCTGCATACAGGATGAGACCCTTTCAAACTTTTAATTACCTTTATAGCAATAGAAAAATACACCCCCATTGTCCCCTTTACCGTTCTGCACTGGGCCAAATTTAAGGAACTCCCGCCAAATTGCT
Source organism: Poromitra crassiceps (assembly GCF_964638095.1). Lineage (NCBI taxonomy): Eukaryota > Metazoa > Chordata > Actinopteri > Beryciformes > Melamphaidae > Poromitra > Poromitra crassiceps. The sequence continues at coordinate 3,178,577 of NC_139627.1, read as the reverse complement.
GTCAAAGGTGCCATTTTCTAAATTTGTATATTAATTAATATAGGACTTATTGGCAAGGTGATTATTCGTTTTGGATTTTTTTTTTTAAGTGGGGTCTGTAAAAAAATGTTTCACTCCATGCACCTCGAGTAACTTTTCTATCAGTTTAACTTTTACACATGAAATGTAACTTTTACGCATGGCATTTAACTTTTACGCACGTTCTCAATGGATACAGAATGAGCATCTATGGCCTTGAATAAGCATAAAAATGCAACCTGCAAGTGATACAAACACGCTGTAGACAAGAAAGTTAGTTTCTGAGATCTGATTTATTAGAACATAATGGGTCATCGCCCAACTTCAGTTTTTTCCAACATAAAACAACAAAGAATATAAAACACAGCTTTGGTATAACAATCAACTCTGTACAAAACTAAACCTTTTCATAAAAAGTACTTCATAACAAACATTTCCTATAAATCTTCCATCTCATGTACAGCATATTTATCACTGACATCCAAATTTTGGAATCAGATAATAAATTATATAAACCGTATGCCATGTTCAACAAAGGCAACCCGCGTTCCATAAAACGGAACAATTAAAACTAGTGGGATCAGCGCTATAGGCCTAGTGGTTAGAGTCACAGGTGTCGATCCTCGCAACAGCTGTCCCATGAAGTGTCTTTTGAACCCCTGCCTGCTCACACAAAATAAGAGCATTTATGCCTACACTGCATGTAAATGTAATGCAAACTGGTTTCATGTGTCTCTTGTTGTCGCACCTGGGCTACCACGGCCGCCACACAGGCTCGTTGCTCTCCGACCCGGTGCTGACCCCCACCGGACTGACCGCCTGCGACACCCCGCAGAAAGAGGTCATGCCGTGAACCGGAGACGCTGCTGACGTCGGCGCCGAGCTGCCGTGCACCGGACTGGCGTTGACGGCCACGGGCACTCCCGCGTTTGCGTACAGGGGGATGACGGGGGCCGTGGCGGAGGAGTAGGCCGGGTTGGGGATCAAAAAGGCAAACTGTCCATCGGTCGCGGGCACCAGCTGGAAGCCGCCGAAGACCTTGGGAGACATGGCCTCCGTGGGACTGAGTTTGGACCCGCTGTTGATGGGCAGCGTGGATGGGAGCTGCACGTGGAGAGGCTGTGCGAGGTGCGCCTGCTGGGAGCCGAGCACCGCCTGCTGCGGGTAGTTCATGGAGATCATCTGGCCCATGCAGCCGGACAGGTGGCCGAGGAGCCTCGACCGCACCTCCGTGTTCACCCCCTCCGAGGTGGAGAGGAAGCGGGTGACCTCGTTCATGCACTCGTTGAATCCAGCTCTGTATTTGCTCAGGACGGTGACGTCTGCTGACAGCGCTGCTGGGGAGAAGAAGGAGAAATAATTAGTCACTTGACTCGGGAGTTTCAGCAGCTTTTTTACATAGATAATGATAAACTAACGTTGTTGTTTTTTTTGCCCCTAAACATGATCAAATTAACTTACCGGTCATTTGTACGCGCTGCAGGTTCCTCAAGTGCTTCACTGTCATCTCCAGTATATCTGCTTTCTCCAGCTTTGAATGTCTGGAGCTCTGTGGGAGACAACGTGGGAAGTAGCGTTAAGTCCATGTTCAAGACATTCACTTGAAACGAAATGAGTATCTATCGCATCATCAGAAAATATTGTTCGGGCAAAATTCACTTGAACTTACATCTTTTTTAAGTGCGTCCAGGATGAGTGTCTTGAGTTGACCGAGGCTTTCGTTTATTCGTGCTCTCCGACGTTTTTCCATGATCGGTTTGGATGACTGCAAAATAAATAATAAGCAATCCATTAATGTCTTGTTCACCCGTTATTCAGCACAACATTGCAAATGTTTATAATGTCACTAGCCAAAATATGATTAGTACTGACTGCAAGTTACAAACTTTGATCTGCTACAAAACTCAATCACATTCAATCTCAAATAATATCGTTGTTTGCAAATTCAAATGTACTTACTTTTCTATGCTCGCTGGCATTTTTGGGTTTGTCCGGCGTGTGTGATCCGTTTGCAGGGGCACCGGCAATAGGCGATGCCGTCTGCTTCTCCATAGTGTCTGCTGGCATTATGGATGAAAGCAGGAAGAAAACGCGCAGTATATCCTCTTTGGAAGCGTCGGATGCCAAAGAAAAAACAAGTTGGAAACGTTTCCAAATGTTCACTGGGTGTCAGTGCGCGTCAATGCAGAACGCGTCAAAGATGCGTGATAATAGTCGAGTCCCACCGATCAGCAAACGTAATATCGGTGCGTAATGTCGCTTCTTGTTATCACTGAGCTGTCATGTGAGTGGAAGTACGCGTGGTGCGCCGTGCAGGGCGAGTCTCTGCTCTGCTGCCGACACGCGCCCGCGGTACTTATAGACGGCTTGCGTGCTCCCAGTTCGTGTGAAACCCTCTCTGCATTCTTTCCCACACTCGCCTCAGCCAATCAGAGAGAGGACTCACCCATTGGGCGCGGGGCAGACCGCTGATTGGACAACACCCCCGCGGGCTGTCAGTCACGCGCTGCTCAATCAGCCCTGGAGGGACAAACAACAAAGCGGAGAGGAGCGCGCAGCGCGCCGCGCAGCAGCCGGGCCCAGGCGGCCTGGCTGTGAAGTGATAAGGGGCGGCGGGGGGAATTGGGGGAATGCGCTGGCGGTTTGCTTCCAACTTTGCTCCGTGCCCGTCAAAAATGTTTTGCTTTTTTTCCCGAGTTCGGCAAGAATCTCGAGTCTGTATATTGACAGAGTCTTTCACAATATCCCAGACTGTTTCCCAGGTTTTGTGGCGTATAGCCTACTTGAAGAACTGCTCCAAAGTAGACATGTCTATATTTTTATATTATTAATGACATTGTTTTAGGCTGCAAGTGGATTCTTTTCCCGATAAGGAGAACAATAGCGGTTATTCTTGTGAGATTTGTGTCTAAATGGTGCTTTATGAGTGTAGATAGCCTATACTGAGAATAAAAGTTTTCTTTGTGGTTTTTCATTAAAAAAAAACTTTTATGCAAAGTAGGCTATTTTATGCAAAGTTTTAGACTTGTTTGCTGGGACTAATAACATGTTTGCTTATGCTATAACATTCCATATTTATTTGTGACACAGCGATATTTCTTGGCTTGACCATTTTATGTTTTAATCCTGAAGACTCCACTTGCGCCTCCAAGGAGAAAACATCTGTATGGCACGCGAGGCGGTTTGCAGCCGCACGCAGGAAGCCAATGGCATGCAGCCACTCTATGCAAACGAGGCAGAGAGTGCTCTGATTGGCTGTGCGAACACCCTTGTGTCAATCATTGCAGCGCGGGAGCCGCTCAGAGCCGAGCGACATCTGTCCGCGTGCCATGCGCGCACAGTGCTCTCCGGTCTGCGCAGAGCACGTGCCAAAACCTGCAGATTACAGCCTGGAGGAAACCAAGGAGTGAGTCTGGAAGCATTACATTTGACAACTGCCACTGTCCTGTAATAATAGCGAATAGAATAGAATAGAATAGAATAGAATAGAATAGAATAGAATAGAATAGAATAGAATAGAACAGAACAGAATATCAATGGCTGTATGACAAATGTAGGCTATGCCGATCTATCCCCCCCCCCCATGAAAAGGTAAGGTAGATTAAGGAATAAAAAAAAAAATAATAATAATAATAATAATAATAATAATAATAATAATAATAAATACATTTGGAAAATCACAGCAAAATTATAAATCCATGATTGCAGCAGGAATATTACAGTGATAGGCATAGTAGATCACAATAGGCTGACCACAGATGCAGCCTATATTAAAAGTCCCCATAATAATCTTTTTACAGTTTTCATTAGGGTTCTTCCAGTGTCCTATTGAAAAATAACAGGAAATATGTTTTATTTGTTTTCCTATATTCCTATTCCATCTAAAGACAGACTTGACAGACAGACAGACAGACAGACAGACAGACAGACAGACAGACAGACAGACAGACAGACAGACAGACAGGCAGACAGACGGGAAAACATGTTTCAGGTTATATCAATTTGGAGGACAACTAATAGGCTATAGCTTATGTCAGTGTGTGGCTCACAAGAAGATACCTTTCAAATGCTGATAGAACATTCTTTTGAGGAAAAATGTTTAAACTTCAAAACACACGATCGAGAAATGATAATATTATCTCTGTGATAATATCTCTCTCACTTGAATGTCTACAGGTGCCCTACATGAAATGTTCCATGTGTTTGCAGTGTGTTGCACACAGTGCGCACGCGTTTGAAGGAGAACACTGCCACCTACTGGCTTTGTAGTACAAGTCAGCCTGGAACAAAATGACTCGCCGCACGCACTCACTCAGGATTTACCTCTTACCGTAATAAACATGAAAAAAAAACGTACATGCACGGTAAGGTGGGCGTCATTAGTAACTGTCTGTCAGTGAACTATAACTGTTGAGGTTTTGAATCAAAGTTTCCCTAGTTATCTTTACAATCAGTTTCACTTTGGCTCAGATTATGAGACTGGGTTTCTTTTCTTGAGAATTCACATGACGTATTTTTCATTTTCGGTTCTTTATGCCATAGAAACTAACTAGGCATAAGAACAAGAAAGCCTGTAGGCTAGTAGGCAATGTTTTTTTCTTCTACTTTCTTCCAACATTATGTTCATTCTACTATAATGACCACAAGGTGGCACAAGTGTGTCCAAATAATGTAGTAAATGAGAAATTAATAACTATGTGAATATAATAAGTATAAGAATACTATTAAATTGCCAAATAACAGTGGCAACTGATCTAAGCCAGTGTTTTGCTACAAATGTTCTGCAGCTATTAAGGAAATGTTCTAGTCAATGTATTTTCTAGTTGTATCTTCTTCTCAAGCATGGTTTTCTGCAGACCCACCAACACAGAATTGTAATTCTTTAGAAAAGTGACAGATGAAGTTTGCTGATGTCAGTTATAAAACAAAAAAAAACATAGATTCTATAACAGCTTAGAACAGTTGCGGAGGCCCATAAAGACAAATTAAAACTCACAGATTGCCATGTTAAATCAATGTCTGTATTACAACAATAGACGTATTACAAAGTCCAAGCAGGCGTAGATGTAACAGTAATCTTACAACCGGTGTCTAAGTCCATGATCCTCTGTTGGCCTGCAGTCTATTGAAACGCTCTGAAATGTAATAAAAGTTCGCTAAGCCCCGCTCCGGTCCGGTCTCTAGTGGAGTATCAGTCATTGTTCAGGGGCCCATGTCCCCCCCCCCCCCCCCCATGGGTGAGCTCTGCTGAAGCATGCTGGAAGCCTGTTTACCCAGGATCCCCCAAGTCTCAAGGGCCAGCTGTGTGTGCTCGGGCTCCACATCCACCTTATTTGCTTTTGGATCGGCCCCAAATGATGCAGAGCTAATGCTACAGGGCTCCGCACAGGCAGCACACGTTTACACCACACTGCACAGCACACGTTTATACCACACTGCACAGCACACGTTTACACCACAGCACACGTTTACACCACACTGCACAGCACACGTTTATACCACACTGCACAGCACACGTTTACACCACAGCACACGTTTACACCACACTGCTCACTAGCTGCCGCTTTTGGGACGCGAGTCAATAAGAAATGTGGTTTTAATCATTCTGCATGTAGGCTATATAGGTGGAGCAGCGAGCATGCACCTGCTGAACCTGATCTGAAGTCAGAACGAGTCTGACAACCGCCCCTCTGGGTATTTCAAACGGCAGAGAGGAGAGAGAGCGTATTGAAATAGCATCCGTCCATAATTCCCCCTCTTCATTCCTGCATTTCAAAGATCCGGGATCAGACAACAAAGAGAGCAGGAATCCCCCCTTCTTCCCACTGAAAGAATCTTTTGGAGTGACTCCGTCATTAGAGCATCATTAAAGCACCGGCCTGAGGAATGCTGCACCAAACCACTGCTCTTTTAAGAGACGATCAACATTCACAAGAGCCAAAAGTGCTTTGCTTTTTGACTCAGGTTTATGAGGTGGAGGTCTGCAGGAGGAGGCGGCGGGCGGGGGAGATGAAAAGGCCCAAGGGAGGAGGGAGAAGAAGCTGTGTTTGCAGATTTAGTTAGAGTTCAGGAGTTTGCTGTGCAGATCCGGTGCGAGGCTCAAAAGCTCCTGTTGACGTACAATCAGCCTCTGCACTTGGTGGAAATCCACGTGTAGAATGCAGAAGGAGAGTCAATTATATCTGTATTAGCTGGTGTTGGCCCGGGCAATCCCTTTATACACACTGTCCCCCAACCAAGTGCCGCTGGTGTTTACCGTGAGGAACCCCCCCCCCCCACACTGAGCCTGTCTGGGTGCACTTTGATCATGTTGCACACAGTGTTGTGTAGTCGAGTCGGACCGGACCGGACCGGACTCGAGTCCTGGACTCATTTTCAGGACTCGTGAGTCGACTTGGACCTTGAGGAGCACTGATGACTCGGACTTGGAATCGAGCATTCGTGCATTCGGACTGATAAGGTGGAGACGACGACTGAGACTTGTTAAATGATAACGTCTTTTCTTTGTCAAATAAATGCCCTAATAATTTGGTATGATATATTATTGGATAATATTAATCCAGTGACATTATTCAATGTCATGTTCCATCTACATGTGGATTCACACTCAGGTTCAGTATCTCCAGATTCGGACACAGGTAATGGGGATTCGACTCGGATTCTTCTTTGGTGACTCGGCCTCGAACGCTGGGGACTCGAGACTCGACTGACTCGAGATTATAGTGACTTGACTACAACAATTAAGATAAGATACAAACTCCACACAGAAAGGCCCTTTTGGATGACCCCATCTGGGCCATAGGCACTGAGGACATGGGGATGGGGACACACCCTCTGCGCCCACAGCGTCCCAGGCGGGAATCGAACCCAGCGTCTTCTTGCTGTGAGGCGACAGCGCTACCACTGCACCACCGTGCACCATGCTGTGACTATTTTAGAGAGGGGGGATGCACAGGAGAAATGCAGGAGTACAGAATGCACCTGCTACCGATCCCAGATCTGACCACTATGTAAATCTCATATAAAAAAAAAAAACCTGAAAGAACTGAGTATTTCTATTCGATCCATATTTGAGTGTTACAAAATAAATCTATTACTTACATGATGACAATCATGAATTTTGGATTATCGCCATTCCTTTGATTTTCTGTTTTCACATCAGCGATACAGGACTTCAAAGCTTCACCGTTGACACTAGTTTGTGCTGCAAGGTTTCTGCTCGATTCCCAACAGCAGCAGATCTAAGCTTCTGAGTAAAGACACCTGTGGCTGCTGCATTCACCTCCAAATTAAGTCCAGGGATTATGCAGAATACCAAAACATATAAGCGCCGATGATTCATTATGGAATCTAATTAAACTAAGTAGAGTATTGAAGGACAAAATTAAGTTTGACAAATATTTGTGTGTAAAAAATCTCCTCTCTGACTTTGGCAAAAGATCTGAAGAGGTTTTCTCCTTGCCAAGATAAGATATTTTGTGTGTGCATTGTTGCTGGGGATTTCTTACATTTGGGAGTGGCCAGATGTATTAAAAAAATAATAATACACCCATCATTGTGCTGGTATTAAAACGTCTGTTTTCCTGCTCGACTACTTTTCCTGTCTCGTTTGATGTATTACCAACACTGTGGGGAGCTTTATAAGACGTCAGAATTTGAATAAATTAATCGAAATTTGGAAATATTTCTCATGGCATTATGCAGGGGGGGGGGGGGGGGGGGATCAGGGGCGTTCAGTCAAAGACTTCAAAGCCGAAGTGTTTGCACCACAAACGAGAGAGAATGTGGTATTATTTCTCATTCTTCCTTAATCTCATTACTCCCTCGGTTGTTCTCATACCTGCAAAATGCAAAAAAAAAAATCTATTCTATTTGCCTCACTTTTCAAGCAGTTTGTTGTCATTTGGCCATCTGCAGAGCAGCATGTCCGGCACAATGTGCTGTATTCACACAGCCTCTTTTGGCTTTCTGAACACAGAGAGAGAGAGAGGCCTTTCTCTCGCCGCTCGGCCCGATTCAACGCTTTCTTCCCCCTTTTAAGTGGGCTGTTGATGAGGTTAGTCTAATCAGATTAAGTCAACTCACATTGCTCTCTGCAGTTTGTTTTCCTTCCAAAGGCCGCCTGACATCTCCTATATACTTTTTTCTTTATCCTCTTCTTTGCACTTTTCATCCAGGCTTCCACCGGGGGGAAAAAAAAAACCTTTTCAACAGAGGTTCCCAATGGACTCCTTTATAAAGCGCAGTTCCCCCCAATGATATAGGTTATTTAGAATGGGTCACTAGACTGCAATACATGGGAAAGGTCTTTCGAGTTGTGCACTGACGCATTTGGACATTTGCACTGGTGTCTGTGTGAATGCCACAGATTAGCTAAACACAAAGCGCTAAATCAAATTGTGGAAATTGCTGGAACCTTTAATGTGATTCCTAAATAAATGTTTGAGGGATGTTGTATAAACTACAAGGCTAATGCAATCTCCACATTTAGCTAGAGACACTAGGATGAGGGTAGTGTTTTCACGGCCAGCTGTTAAATAGTCTTTAATGACTATTTATGTTTAGATTTCACTAGTTGTTGCTAAACCATTACGCCCGGCGGATATAAACTGCGACGATTATGCAGTTAACTCATCATATCCGATTCAGGGTTTTTGTAAAAATTCTGCCTTCAAATCAGAAAGTTCTCTTGTATCAACTGAAAAACATAACATTTGATGCATATTTTAATCATCTGAACCAACTATACGTTTTGTTGAGGATATTAGGAAAAACGTGGCGGTAAGGAATAAAATGTATCTATTTTCTTTATTGTTATTATTATTTGGGGAACACATTTTGTTTTAAGTGACATCAGTTACTCTGGTGCTTTATTTTGTTGTTTTGACAAAAGCCTGGGCCAAGATGATAGAAACTAGATTAGATGTGAAAATAAACGACACAAGTCTGAACGGAATTATGTACATCTCTAATGAAAAGTCATTGATGTTATTGTTTTTAGTGGTGCACGGCAGTCATTTCAGGAGGTTTTGCCAGGAAGTTCCTGAACCCAAAGTGAAATGAATGATTTTCCTTCACATTTGATCTGATTAATAAGCAGATATATCCCCCCTCCCCCCCCCCCTCCCCCCACCTGTAAGTGTAAAATCTCTGAAGTTCTCATCAGTGGTGTGCTGTAACTCGACCCCCCCCCCCCCACACACTAATAATAATAACAGGCTTACAAAGACAATGAGCACAATGAGTACAGAGGAGGGCCCCTATCGTTGCATCGGCGCAGTTTCTAGGCCGAGCGGCAGGCGCAGATCAAAGCAGTGGGCGTGGAAAGGCGCACTTGATATCGTCGTGCTGGCGCTAGATGCAGCCCAAAGCATTACAACCATGCCTTTTAGGCGTAAAATTATGCACCGTCATGCTCATTGGATAAGTGCAATAAACGAATCGCACGCTTGCCTTTTTAGCTCCAATTCCAGTGATCCCGCAAAACCAGACGAAAGCCAAACGCTCTGCCCCCCCCCCCCCCCCCTCCCTTCATCCAGCCTGTCTGTCTGCATTATAGGCTATTATTCCATATTATTATGCTTCTCAAACCAATCTAACTGCAGTTTCAATACTGCAAGCATGTAAATACGCTACACTATAGCAAGATCAAAGTGAAAATAATGTTCTATGCATCAGCTAGAAAAATATAGCCTATTAGATTGGTGAAAGTTTGTCCAGAAAGATATCATTTTCTCTCGCCTGCTGCAGGAAGGATGATGCACATAAATATACCCTACATTATGTCAAGTCATTGCATAAATGTGTTTTTATTGTAAAACTAAATGTGAAATAGGGCCAAGTTATTGGACGGACATCACAGTATAGTAGATGCCATTAGAAGCGCGTTCCGAAGCGCGTTCGGCTGTTACTTCTCTAAATCACGTTAACTCGACAAGGGGTATATATATGCCCAGGAGGACATATATGTTTCACATAGGGTGGTGTTTTCATTTCGAGGTTTTATTTGGTCCAATATTGAAATGTTGACAATGGCAGGCTGTGTTACCATTACACATTAATTTAGAACTACCTTTTATATCTATTTTGGCTCATTTGGTGGCTATTTAGTAGCGAAATGAAGAAACACAATGCATGCTGGGAACTCAGAGAGAGAGAGAGAGAAGGGTGACAGAGAAGAAGCAGTGAAGGCAAAGAATAGGCCTGCTTTTGAAAAGCGCAAAGCGCTAAATGTAGGCCAGCTCCCAAGATATGACTAGGCTGGTATTTAGCGCCGACACGCCCACTTTGGGACTGCGCCACGCCCATTCGGCCTAAAGCGCATTTGGCAGCCTAAAGCCTATTGCTATCTTGCCGAAACAGGCGCAAGGCACGTTTTTTTGCGGTTAAGGCCCGTAATAGCGCCGATGGCCTGTGGGAGAATAGAGCCCTGTGTCTTTTCATATGACTTCAGAGGCCCCCCCTGAGAAAAGACACGGCCGCCCCCCCTGACGGAATGGGGGGGCCGTAGAAGCATTTTAAGTGAATGGATCTGAGGGACTGTCCACATAATTACATTACAGCATTTCAGCAGTCCTTTGAGTTCCACACTTACAGCTGAGCACTTCATTCATATCATAGCTCCACACTGGAATCTGCCATGACAGATATGGCCCTCTTGGGCACTATTGGAACAAGGTTTTCACTCCACGAGACGAGCGACCCCCTCGTCCTTCATCCCTGCAAATTCCTGTGAGTTAAAACAGAGGGTGGTGCACAGCAAAGACAAAAGGATCAAACGTGGAGAGGGCAAAGCAAATCTCAAAATCTAATTATTTCCAAAAAGCTAGGTGTCAGAGAACCGCTGTTGGAGTACAGCTATGTGCTTGTTTTGCCTGTTCCATCTCATTTTCCTGCTGCTCGCTCTACATTTAACAGCTTTTTAAAGACCATGAGTTACGCCGAGCGTTTCTTTCTTTGCTCCCCAGTTTACTTTTCAGATATGATGTAACAGGCTTCTAACATTCTAACAGAGTTTGTTTCAGTTAAGATGCTTGAGTTCAGGATGCTTTGCTCACAGAACGGAGAGTTGCTAACATGTCATGAGCATCAATGCTGCACGCTTCATCGTTTATGTTGGGTTATGTGTTTACATTGGTTTAAAAATAATATTTTTTTTCTGTTTTGTCTTTGTGATTTATATGAGTAAATCTATATAAATAAGTAACTCTCTAAATCAGTGGTTCCCTCCCAACCTGTTCGGACTCATGACCCACTTGAAAATCTCAGAAATGTTCACAGCCCACATCCAGAGAGAGTTCCAGGAAGTAAGGTCCTGGATTAAGCAGCACTGTCGAGTTGCAGCAAAATGGACAGTTTGTGTTGTACTTTGAAAGTTATTGTTTTTTCTTGAATCAAATTGTACATTATCAGCTTTATTTTAGCATTCAAAAGTAGCGTGAGACCCTTTCCTGGCTGTTCATTGGCTAATGAGTCACTCATTTTGGTCCTCCGCTAACGCCACTATCTCTCTAGAGGACACTACCCACATCAATCCGACCATAAACACTACGGAGGCCAAATCATGTGTTCTCAGAGCACTTTTTATTTTAACCATAAAAGGAGCTGTCTATCAGCACCACACAGCAATCAGAAAGTAAAAGTGAGAGGCTGTCTGGAATAAGCTAATTAACGAATAATCAATTACAAATTATAATAACGGTATCATTCAACAATGGACAAATGCATTCCCATACATAATAATAATAATTACTCTTCTTATTTAATTGGCGGCCCACTTCGCCACTTCACGGCCTATCAGTGGGCCCCAGGCTGCTCTAACTGAATATTTATGGAATTTGTTTTTCTTATTCAAATTTTTCTTTTACATCATTACAAAGACTGACATGGTTCTTCTTCTAAATGGCAAAATAAATTAAATGGACAAAGAAGAATAAGGCAGAAAATGTGCATTTCTCAACTTTTTGATTGTAATTGCGCTTGTGTCTAATCCATTCCACCAAAACCAAACAGATGTAAAAAGGGAACAGGACTTTTCATCGGCTGTGGCGAATGCTGTTGGAGAAGTCAAATGGACGAACGCAGTAGAAAAGGCGCATTTGTTTGCTGCATTAACAGGCTGAATGCAAACCTCAATCTGTTTTCAGTTTATAAAGAACCTTTCCAAACCTTCACAAGCCAAATTATTCAAATTTAGACTGATGTTTTCTCAATTTGCCATCAAATGCGTGATGAATTCCACACAAAAGTCACGGCACAATCTCTGCACACAGACTTAAGTGGAAAATCCCTCAAACTAATATCACACAAAGGGGCCAATTCTGAGATTTTCCTCCCTGATAGCCATATTAAAAGGTGGCATTGATCTTTTTGTTCAGTTTTGTTGGTTGAAGAAACGCTTTGCTTTCGAAGCTTTTCTGGGCAAAAAAATGACTCCTTTTGTCGGCGAGCAAAATCAATGCAAATTAATCCTTTATGCATTTCCCTGTGAATAATTCAAGTCTTTTGCACTTTTGTTTGGGGCCCGCGAGCTCAACAGAATCATAAGAAAAGGTGGAGAATGTGCGCGTTTATCGGCCGGCGGAGGAGAGAGATGACCCCCGCTCCCGCGTGACAAAGACTCCTTTATGGCGCTGGAACGAAGCCGTGAAGCAAGGGGTACTCCGCTCTGACTGACCAGCACCGCGGGACGTCCCAACACAGGCAAAATGGTGCCCCGGTAAAATCAACTCCCATTTACTTCCTTAAAGGAGGGTCAGAGGAACCCGACAAAAACCACAATCTATGGCCGTGAGCCATTCTTCAGTCCCCGATTCCCAGAGACAAGCTGACAGACAGGCAGGCAAGGACTGGCTGCAGGTTTGTCTGGCAAGACAGTAGACCACACCGCCTGCTCCATTGACAGATAACCAAAGGACAGACGTTACCATGAGAAAGACACAACAGTGACTAACTGGACGAATCGAGCCAGTAAAAAGATGCTGAGTTTGCAGGACGCTGGTGAAACACCAGTCCTTGAATCAATCCTTTCTGTCCCTCTTCCCTTGCTGTAGCTGAGCTCAGCACATTCTGACGGAAGGCCATGAGGTACAAACAACAAAGGCCACAAAAGTAGCGGCGCATGTTGCTGCCAGGGTTCTTTGATGTCATCGTGAGTCAAATGGCGAGTAGACACAATTGTTTCTCTTGATCATTGCTAACATGGGGGCTTATCTTATGGCGTTTCCGTGTTTGCAGTCAACTCTGGCATCATCCCATCATCAAAGACACTTCTAAAGGCCCAAACACCTCCTCCCCCTCCCTCGTCTCTCTCTGATGTAGAGATTCGGCAAACTTCACGGCCGCGTACCTACCCTCCCTTCAACTTGTGTTTTGGGGCAAACATGGCAGAGGAGACGATTTGTGTCTGTGAAAACGCTGTGTATCAATCAGATCAAAAGGGCCAGGAAACAAAAGCGCAGGCTGGCAGCGTCACACAAACACTGCCATTAGTCAACCGCTTTCTCTTTCACGCGTAGCACGTCGTGGCTGTTTACACTGGAAGATCTGCCACTGTAAAGCTAGCGCCTGCACTGCCCATTCAACAAGCTAGCAAACAAGTGGGCTACTGTGTAGCCAATTACAATGAACACAGATCACAGGATCCAAAATGGTCCTTCTGTTTCAGAATACATCCTTTTCCTTCCATGGCCGTCACACTCCCCATCTTCTTCCCACACTCATATACAAACGCACCATTAAGAAAGAGTCTGAAAAGTGTGATTTTCAGCTCTCCTTCATGTGTTGCTCTGCCCCAGCCCCCCTGCCTGGTGCTGACCCTGTGTGCCCGGCCGGCACCCCCCCCCTCCTCCTCCTGGCCCCCTCCAGCCCTGGGAAGAGGAGGCCCACGAGGCCCACGATGGAGCTGCCCCCCTCCTCCTGGCCCCCTCCAGCCCTGGGAAGAGGAGGCCCACGATGGAGCTGCGACTCGGGGCTCATTAGCGTGGCCCACCTGGAGGCGGGCTGGGGGACCGTGGGGCTGAGAGCCTTGATCTGTGGGCTGAGCAGCAGTGTGACACACAGCAGGGCTAGGACAGCTAGTGAAATATACAGTGCAGTGTGTGTGTGTGTGTGTGTGTGTGTGTATATATATATATATATATATATATATATATATACAGTATATATATACTCCCAGTATATATGCTCCAACAGCCTTCATTTATTCAGCACAATACATTTAATTGTTCCAGTAGCAGAGGCGCACCTCTCTCCTCCCTTCTCATCAAAGTCTGTCAGAAAGAGTTTACAGCTGTTTAGGTTGATGCTATCATATCTGAAGCAGTTTGTAAAACAATTATGATAACGATAGTCTTTTGTGCAGATGTTCTTTGAAGTCTCTCCATCCTATCCTATGCTAATTCAATATCTCGTCATCAGCTCCACCACACGTTCTCCCTCTCCATTCCCACTAACACATGTCTGCCTTGTTGTTGTTTGCATTGTGTATCAGTGTTTACTGGGTGTGTTGTGGGTGGTGGTGAGGGGGTATTGGTGAGGTATGCTGCTGTGTCTGGAGCCCCTGTGGGTGGATGGCTGTCCTGGGTCTGTGGACTGGAGCCTCCCGAGTCATGAGGCTCCAGTCACACAGACCAGAGCAATTTAGAGAGAGAGTGGCGTCAGTGGAGGACCAAAATGCGTGACTCATTAGCCAATGAACAGCCAGGAAGGGGTCTCGCGCTACTTTTGAATGCTAAAATAAAGCTGATAATGTACAATTTGATTAAAAAAAAAAAAAAAAAAAGTACAACACAAACTGTCCATTTTGCTGCACCTCGACAGTGCTGCTTAATCCAGGACCTTACTTCCTGGAACTCTTGAGAGTAAAAAACGGGTCCATTGGAGTGAATGGAGATGTCGCGACTCTTCTATATACACACGGCTCTGACACAGACTATTTGACATTACACCATGAAAACAACAGCCTTTCAAATGGAATTCAGCTTCTGAGTTAATGACATATTGTGTAGGACTTTTCAAACAGCACGTAATAGAATAGCAAATTCTACCAGGCTTGATCTCCAGCTGGTGACTCATTGGGAAAAGACCATAGACCATATACAATATGGACGGAGTCACCATGACGTCACCTATTGGTTTGTGGACTTGTGTTTTGAAGCCTCTAGTCTGGCGTTTTGGCCGCTACCATCTCGGTTTTTGCGCAGCTCACGTGAGACAAGGCGAGATCGTGCGTTTCCCACAGAGCCGCAGCTTGAAACAGTATGGAGGACATCATGGTTTTATTCGGCTACTAAACGCAGCAGCTGTGGCCCTCAGGCTCTCTAGTCTCCACCATCACATCTTTGGTGCTTATATTTAAGTGTTTTTATTTGCAAGGTAGAGTACAGTACACATTGGTTGTAATCAGACAATCACAATCGCCAATGAAACAATAAGTAACTCAGAATGTACAGTCTCCCTCTATTTTCTTTTTGAGATCACAGATCTTTGGTGCTACCAGGCACTGTCAGGTGAATCCCCCGTCATCAGAGCCAGAGACCAGAGCCTTCAAATACATACAGTACATCCAATACATCAATACCAGAGCAGAGGCTAGCAGATTAACTACAGCTAGCAGTAAGCAGAGGCTAGCAGATTAACTACAGCTAGCAGTAAGCAGAGGCTAGCAGATTAACTACAGCTAGCAGTAAGCAGAGGCTAGCAGATTAACTACAGCTAGCAGTAAGCAGAGGCTAGCAGATTAACTACAGCTAGCAGTAAGCAGAGGCTAGCAGATTAACTACAGCTAGCAGTAAGCAGAGGCTAGCAGATTACAGTAACTACAGCTAGCAGTAAGCAGAGGCTAGCAGATTAACTACAGCTAGCAGTAAGCAGAGGCTAGCAGATTAACTACAGCTAGCAGTAAGCAGAGGCTAGCAGATTAACTACAGCTAGCAGTAAGCAGAGGCTAGCAGATTAACTACAGCTAGCAGTAAGCAGAGGCTAGCAGATTAACTACAGCTAGCAGTAAGCAGAGGCTAGCAGATTAACTACAGCTAGCAGTAAGCAGAGGCTAGCAGATGAACTACAGCTAGCAGTATAATACAACACATTATAAAGCAATGAAGACTCCATGCAAAAAATGTAATTGTGTCGAGGTCTGAGATCTTTGTTGCATGTTGTCCTCCCCCTCACAATCCTGTCTTTCTTTACAGTGAAATGATGACACAAATAGTCTTTAAAGTAAAAAATATACATATGATATAAATAGTTAATACTTGTGTCTATAGCTGCCTCTTTTTACTGGAGCACATGTTTGATCAGATCAAAGAGTAAGTGGGAGGGTAGCTGCTGGTGAATATGGACAATGGATTGGTCATGATGACTGGTAAATCCCAGTCACGGACCACCACATCAAGGACAATTAGCATTAGCTTGACTCTGCAGGCTCTTAAGTCGGACCCTTGTGGGAAAAAAAAGGTGGCCTGCTGACTAAGCACATTCCACCTGCGGCCCGCAGTTCAAAGGGCTCCCCTGACAGTCACCCACCCTCCGCACCTCACTGCCCCCTCTCTGCTAGCCCCGGCCTGGCCACCACCGGGCCCCCGAGGCAAAGCACACAGCCCTGGCTACTGCACACACAGCGGGTGACCTGGTGCTCCATCAACAACACGCGGAGCGGAGCTGACCGCTGGCTGTTGATTTAGCTGGAAACCAACAGGCTAAGGCGCTATACCTGCTAGCTAACGGCCTCAGGTGATACTTGAATGGGCTCCACTTGAAGCATTAGCCACGCCTCTTCCCCCCTCAGAGAGGGCACGAGGGAGAGGCGGCATATGGCCGCCTCGAATGAATTCCCCCACTGTTTCAAAAAGGCTCCCAGAAGCCTTCGGGGCGATCGGAACTTCACGCTCCTCTTTACTAGATTAAGTGGAATAATCTGCCAGTAACGAGACTTTAAATCCAGAGCGCTAAACGACGGGTCGGGGCCCCGGGCTTCACCTCCACACAGTGCCTGCTGCTGTTATGTCTTTAAACACTTTTAACTTTATGACTGCAAGTAAGAGTTAATGTTCCTCGTCAACTTTCTCCTCATCTACGATAGGGCTGTGAATCTTCACTGGCCTCACGATTCAATTCGATTACGATTCAGAGGGCTACGATTCGATTCGATTACGATTATCGATGCATCTCGATGCATCTTCAATCGATGCATCACTTTTTTCCCCAATACATGATTTATTTTTTCTCCCTTTCTTTTTTCTCACTGTGTGGCTACTTTTAAAATAAAAGTGCAATTGGAATTGCATTGTATTATGATCCAAATAAACAACTGCATGTACTTCCATTATATTTTATTTGATTATTAAAAAATAAATAAAAAAATAAATAAAATGTAATAATCGATTTTTGACATTTGTGAATCCATGCAGAATCGTGCACGTCCGCATCGCAATGCATCTTATAATCGATTATTTTTGACACCCCTAATCTACGAGCAGAGAGGTCGATGTGTTTGTTGACACCGAGTAGTGGACACAGAGATGATCTCTGTGAGAAGATCTCAGAGAGATCTCCAGACAGCAAGTTTGCAGGATCACTCAAATGCTGTTAGGATATATGACAAAATGGCAAAGTGGTAACTAAGTCCAATAGCCTACAGTCATTTATGACACTTATGGTGGACAACCTTAAGAGGTCCATAATATGTGAATGTTTGTGTATTTTATCATCACACCCAGATGATAATATACTACTAGTATACTGCCACTATAACAGACAGTCCTGCAGAGCACAGCAGAAAACATATCCGGCTCCTCTTCTGATATAAAAGCCCTGATGTTGCCCATCATCACGCAGCAAAACATCAATAACATTGACCCGAATCACCCGTCTTACCTAAAGCAGGCCTCTCTTAGAAACATCTAATAATCCAGGCAGTACAGAGAGAATGACAATACAGCCTGCTATTTCAAACAAACTACTATAGTAGCACTCAAACAAGACAGTGACATACACTGATGTTGTGTATTCATATGATGGACAGGAAACATCTAACAACAAGAAGCTCCAAAAGAGAATAGCAAAAAGGAGGTAGAATGTCCAGTTTTATCAGATGCAGAACATCCAAAATGAAAACTGGAGGAGGACACACATTTGCTCCCCCCACCCCCGCCCCAAAAAATGCAATTCATTAGAGACACAAAGTAGATTGATGAACATTGCTGGATGAAGATTTGTGTGGTCGACATGTTGTTCTCTGCATCTTAGCACATTGCATTTGTGTGTGTGTGTGTATGTGTGTGCGTGTGCGTGCGTGTGCGTGTGTGTGTGTGTGTGTGTGTGTGTGTGTGTGTGTGTGTGTGTGTGTGTGTGTGTGTGTGTGTGTGCGTGCGTGCGTGCGTGCGTGCGTGTGTGTGTGTGTGTGTGTGCGTGCGTGCGTGTGTGTGTGTGGAGGGGGGGGAAGGCATGGGGGGGGGGGGGGCATTTCATGGTTCTTCTATTTTCATTTTTGGTAACAGACAGCAGGAAACATTGCTAGCTATCGGGACAAAAGCAGTGCGGGTACTTTTGATTAAAAAGGCAAAAAATGGCGGCATTGTGTGGAGGTGACCAACTTGAAGCAAAGACAAGAAAGCCCCTGGTTACCTTTCTTGGGAAAGAGTGCCGGGTTCATCATAATGAAGCAGGAACTCCTGCTGGACGGTTGATGAGGGAGATGCCTTCACTGGGCTGCTGGACCGGGCGGGCGTCAGACCCCGGCTCCACCGGGCGTCAGGCCGTCGTCTCCTGCCCTCCACGGCCTCGGGTCATTCACTGTGACTCATGGCTGACCCCAGAGCAGCAGAGGATCTCGCACCCTCTCTCCTCTGAAGCAGCGCACGCAGGAAGGAACCCTAGTGATGGAAGATATTAGATGTTGAGCTTTGAGTGGGAAATCCACCCTGAAATCACAACAAGTTATTTGATCGAGTTATATGATCCCGGGCAGTTCCGTCAGTGTTTGTGAACTTTCACAAGTCTCTCCCAAAGCTTATGATTATCAAGCAACACTGCAGCTGCTCCTTTAGTGATGAATGGGTCACTGTCTTTGTACGCTTAGAATGATTTAACTTTATCTCCCAAATGAGTTTGAGTTAGGTAATAGTTCTAAACCACAAAATATGTCAATATCCTGGCAAAATCCACAAGACCAGATAAACTAAATTCTGTCAATTTCTTAGTTGTTAAAAAGGCAGATTATCAGAGGTACTATGCAGCACCATCACATAAAAAGGTCTATGGGAGTGATGTATCAATAGCTGCTACTGTGCTTCATGTGTTAATATATCGTTATAGTTACCGATTTAAAAAAGCTCTGTGAATATGTATGCTCAGCTGACCCAACAATCCACCCATACGGTAACTTTAATTCAGACCAAAATTCGATTGTTTTGGTTTTGCTCTCAGCAGCTCTCTGGAAAACACGAAGACAATGGCATTCCAATCTGGAGACAACCAATGTCTCCTCACCAGGAAGAGGGACCAAAACGACGTTCCTCGGCTCGACTATAGTGTGTCTCTCCCCCGACCTTATGCCAGACAGCCGACTGGAAATGCCAGGAATGCTAGACTGCTGCTCGATAGGAGACCATGTTCCACTTATTGGCTACTGGTGGGCAGAGCCACGGGGACAATGTCCAAGACGAGTTCCCACACAATAGGGACAAGACATTTATGACTCTGCGGTCATGGAAAAATGAGAGAGGTTCACGCTCAGGACGCTCTCGTACCCCCACTGACACCCCAGGAAAGACGCTGCTGCTCTGCTGGACATTTCTGAGCAGCAGAGGAGATACGCAGTGACTCAAAGGCTGGGAAAAGGTCTCCCCTGAATCCAAGCAGGCTGTCCCATTCGGGTGATTTAAGTGGCCTGTTATTACCTTTCTCAGCCATTGTCTCTCATGTCTTATCCTGGTCTTATGATGCTTTTCATTTGTTCGTCTCAGCAGCACCCCGTCAAGGAGCCAGCTGAACTCTGGCAGCGTGGCATTTCACTGCTCTGTGAAAACAACTAGCATCACCAAGGCAACCACAATGAGTGCGTTTACACATGCACACCAATAAACTGATAACTGTGAGTAATCAAGTTTATGGCAATAATCTGATTTCTGCGTTTACATGCACTTTAATAATCCGACAATAGGAAAAACCCGGGTTTACATGATTCAGTCAATTAGTCGGATTTCTCTCCAGAAGGCGGCGGTAATTCAACTTTTTACATGTAACTTGTACATGCGCAGTGCATGCGCAGATGTATAACCCACAAGAAACCTGATACGGTGCTGTATACATGCACACAAAAGACAGGTTATTGGCCAAAAACCTAGGTATGTTTATCGGTTTATTCATAACCCGATAACGGCCATAAACGGATAAAGCTTATGGGTTTATGCTGTTTACATGACCATTTGAATAATCAGGTAACTCCAGAAATCCGCTAATAAACAGTTTATTGTCTGCATGTAAACGCACTCAATGAGAAATGCAGGTATATTTGAAGATTTGAAGTCCAGTTCAGGCAAATGTCCTGTGTGCAAACTATACTGTGTTATAAGTTACAGCATAGCCATAGCCATAGCCTATCCTTCAGGACAATGTAAGCCTATTTAGCCTAATAAACAACAACCACAACCACAACAACAACAACAACAACAACCATGTTAAGCTTGAACCAAAACTCTTCTTGGAGAGATATGGAAATATGTGTTAACTTAGCTTTTTACTGATGTGGACAACTTCATTCATACGGCATGTTCTAGGGATCATTTTGGTAAACAAACCGCGTCACTGGGTGGCAACGGCAATGGAACCCTATGGAGCCCAAGTGGCGCGAGGGGTGAGTGTCTGAGCCACTGAACTCTGTTTACATTTTTAAAACTGTGACAGTTCACACAACTTTAACACGACATGCTTATATTATACATCAAACTCTTGAGCTACTTCTGCTCTCACTCAGAATGTCAAAATATAAGCGATGTGATGTATAGTTTTTGAGATATTAACGTGAACTCAATGAAATGAAATGACCGGCTGGTTTACCAGGCTAGCTAAAGGCTAAAGGCCATTTTGGTTCAGTTTTCGACAGATTCGCAACTGGCAAGTTGCAGCTAGCTCCTATTCAGCTCACCAAAATGTAGCGTAGCCTACTATAGGAACGTTAATGCAGTTGTATTTTACACATAAAAGGCCCTCCTGCAGTATTCATGAATACAAATTCCGTCTTAGAAGACGGTCGGGTGGGCACACCGTTAAAAATGAACTGAACCACATTATGCTGTAGCCCGGTAGCCAACTGTTAGGCATATATTTCTATTTGACGTGTACTTAGTGGGTAAATAGTTACCTGAGCCGACAGTGACCATTGCAGTGGAAGCTCATTTTCATCAGCTCCTGGCCTGAGCCAAGCCAAACTCGCTCCCGTGTTGCTGCTGCAGCTTTCAGACTAACACCGCCACCTACTGGTGTCTCTGCAGCAAGGCAGGAGACAATTCTTATGTTGTGAGTTGTTGGGGTCATCATGCTGCATCACTTCAATCTCATATAAGAATCTAAGCTACATTTGGATTAATTACAACATTGATGTGAGAAAAGTAGGCTCTTGTCTTGTCTCTTGTGGGTTAAAATACATATATTAATTCTGCCTAACTCCATACCTATTACATTTCCAGTCGAAATGTTCAATTCTTATATATCAGAATGCTCCTTCGTCACCACTGTTGACATAACGCTGTGTTGTAATTAGTTGCACCAATTACATCGATGTGCACTGATGTTTCCAAGAGCCTCTTTTGATGCTCATCACACATTCATAGTGCCAATTAGGAGGATGGACGTAGCAGCACCTTTTCATCCAGCCAGTCTTCCATTCCTCCACTGATAGCCATTGTCCTCTTCAGCTGCTCCGCTGCTATTTGAACCCCACATCCCAACCTCTCCCCAATTAGAACCATCTTCCACTTTTAGGTTTACTTCTACTCTGAAGACGACGGAGGAAAACAGAGTCCTTTAACAAGCGGGCCCCCATTCTCCCGTTCACTGGGGAAGTTTACCCACATCTGCCTCAGCACCTAAACCCTGGAAGAGTAGGGGTCGGTGCCCGGGGCCAGAGGTCAGCACTTGTCCTGTTGTGAGCTAGAGCCAACATGAACCCCAGTCTTAACACTGTGGTCAGCGGGGGGAACACAGCGCTGCTGCGTTGGTTTTTCAGGGGGCCAGGGATGTGTGAACGGAACAGGAGCTTTGAGGTGGGCTTTTGCCGCACGGAAGCCCTTGAAAGGGGACTGTTCAGGTTTCTTAATTAAGAGAAGAACAAATAGTTGCGCAGCCTTGTCGCGTCTTTTATAGCATCGTCAATAGCACAGCCGCACAAATAGAAAACAAAGCTGCGGTTTGAGAATTTGCAGGTGTGCACGGATGCGTGTGAAGCTATATGGAGACCGTGGAGAAGAATAAAAACAGGTTTATGTGGCACTTGAGCGGGAGGTCTGTGTGAGAACGGATCTGGTTCACAACAGATCTGACAAAGCGGGCGGTCAGGTCAGGCCATGCTCGCCCGGGTGACCCGGTTCTGCCAAATTGATGCAGTCTTGTTCCCTCTCTCTCCCCTCACCTTCTCCTTCTCACTCCCTCTCTCTCCCTCACCTTCTCCCTCTCACTCCCTCTCTCTCCCTCACCTTCTCCCCCTCACTCCCTCTCTCTCCCCTCACCTTCCCCTCTTTCTCCTTCACCTTCTCACTCCCTCTCTCTCCCCTCACCTTCTCCCTCTCACTCCCTCTCTCTCCCCCACCTTCTCCCTCTCACTCCCTCTCTCTCCCTCACCTTCTCCCTCTCACTCCCTCTCTCTCCCCTCACCTTCTCCCTCTCACTCCCTCTCTCTCCCCCACCTTCTCCCTCTCACTCCCTCTCTCTCCCTCACCTTCTCCCTCTCACTCCCTCTCTCTCCCCTCACCTTCTCCCTCTCACTCCCTCTCTCTCCCTCACCTTCTCCCTCTCACTCCCTCACCTTCTCCCTCTCACTCCCTCTCTCTCCCTCACCTTCTCCCTCTCACTCCCTCACCTGCTCCCTCTCACTCCCTCTTTCTCCCGCGCACTTTCTTTCTCTTCTTATCAGCAAGCCGCCGTCCATAATTGACCTGATTCCCAGATTTCTGTCCCTCTCTGACCACCCCTGCCGCAGCATGAGAGTGGGCAGCGTAGGTGGCAGGAGACCGCCTGACTGGAGGGAAGAAGGAACGTAAAAGAAAGTATTCTTCCAACGGCTTGAAAGAAGAAGGGAAATCAGCATAATGACCATGCTCCCCTACCACACATTCACTCACTCTCTTCTGTCTCACCCACCCACCCACACACACACACACACACACACACACACACACACACACACACACACACAAACACGCATGCACGCACGCACGCACACACACTTTCTCTCTCTCTCTCTCTCTCTCTCTCTCTGGGCCCTCCTCCCTCTCCCTTCCCTTCCGCATCCAAATCTTGATTAACCTCCTCCCTCCCGCCCCCTTTCCCACCCACTCACATTCACACACACACACACACACACACACACACACACACACACACACACACACACACACACGCACACACACACACACATAGACACAAAGTGCCTCTGGGGGCCCCCCTGACAGATGGGGAGAGGGGGTTTCGGGGGGCTCCTGGTTTAGTGTGGTGTTGTCAGCGTTTGAATTGATCCACGGGACTACAGAGGCTTCTCTCTGCCAGTGTGTCACAATGGCAACAAGTGTGTGGAGCTGGGAGCAAGCTTGTACAGGCATGGGAGCCATGCCTCGTGAATGATAGCTTAGCAAATGGCCCTCCTTTCACTGGCCTTCATTGTAGGGCCATCTCTCGTTCTCTTTCAGACCCTACTCAGAAAAAACCTAGCGAAGCTTTGTTGGTTTTATTGGGTTTGATTGGTTTGAGATTCTGAAACGTGTTGGTTTTTGTCCGGTTCTGTATGTGTGAACTCGGTGGTGGAGGAGGGCGGGGGTATTTTTTTTTTGTACATTTTTGCTTGTTAAATTGATGTGTGTGTGTGTGTGTGTGTGTGTGTGTGTGTGTGTGTGTGCACCGTGGTCTCACGGTATGCTCTGTGGAATGATGTAAAGCTATCCGTCATTGGCCAAAGCCA
>NC_139627.1:3141887-3149387 GCF_964638095.1 Poromitra crassiceps | reverse complement strand
TGAGAATCAATTAATTTTCATTTACCTCCATTAGCACTGGGCAGGGATTTGCATGTGTGAACCCATTGCCAAAGTGGCAGCGGGCTTTTTAGCCGGGGGAGAGGTAATGATGGGGGGGGGCAGAGGCGGAGACAAAGAGCAGGGGGAGGCCTGGCCGTCCTCTGTGCTCATTAACACCATAGTGCCCCGCACACTGCTGTCACACACACACACACACACACACACACACACACACACACACGCACACACACACACACACACACACACACGCACGCACACACACACGCACACACACACACACACACACGCACACACACACACACACGCACACACACACACACGCACGCACACACACACACACGCACACACACACACACACACACACACACACACACACACACACACACACACACACACACACACACACATCATTAACCAGTGGCTGTGAGCGGAAAAATGCTCAGCTCAGAAATTCCTCAACACAAGATTTGAGTTTGGATGATTTGACTGTGATCAGACCCTGGTTGTGAGCTGGCTGATCAAAATCCTTATATAATGAGTTTTAAAGGGATACTCCACTTTTTTGGGAAGTTTAGCTAATTTGCCACACCCCCCCCCCCCCCCCACATAACCAAGATACACCATGCCTTACCGGCACTGTCCGCTCAGTTTACAGTGAGCTACAGTCGTGAAGTTAGTTAGTATCGCCATAGAATGGAGCCTAATGGTACAGCTGTTAAAAATCTGGCAAAACACACATCTCACGGCGCCAAAATACATGTGCTTCGGGTTGAAATATTCACACGATGAAATATTAATCCAAAATGCACATAATTGGTCTTTTTGGAAGGAAAAGAGGTAGCCGGCACTACTTTCCAAACATGGCCGCCGACCTATTTTCCTGAAATGAATGGAGAACTCTCTTCCCAGGCAAGAAATGTCATCTCTATACTGTACAGTGGTATATCAAGAGTTATATAGAACAAACATAACACATTATAAATAGATCTCTTCTAAGAGTGATTATTAGTGATTAATCCAGCCAAAAAGTCTGCAACAGATTTTGCTTCCTCTTCTCCCAAATCACTCAATCAAATGTTTTCTAATATTGTATTCAAGATGAATGTGTTTATTGCATTATGTTTCGTTTATTATGCCTGTATGTAATCTGTACATACTGTAGCTAATTACACCCCCATAACACAGAGAAAGTCACTATACCTGCATGTTTGTGACACAGTTCCACTGTGGTCACTGGAGGCATTTCTACTGTGGTGATCATTAGAAACACTAAAGTATAAATCACTTTTAAACCAATTTTGTTGGGACAATTAGCTGATGCTGTTCTCCAGAACACCTTTGAACAAGTGAGCAGGTTTGGGTTCAGTGTCTTTCTCATTGATGCAACAAAAAGACCACACAGCTATTGATGGATGATGGTTTGATTGTTGCGGGGAAAGGGGATCGCACATGTGGCTTTTCAGTTGGAGGGCAGAAGGTCACTTCTGGACCAGAGGGGAACGTCTGTCTGGGGAAAATGGGTGATAAACACCTTCTCTACCTCAATGATTATCATGGAAGGGCCTTCGAGCGAGCACGCCTACTCCTCCAGACAGTGGAGCAGCTCAGTGGCCAAGAGGGGAACACGTTATACTGGGCAGCACCCAGGGGTGAATACTGGCAGCACCCAGGGGTGAATACTGGCAGCACCCAGGGGTGATGAGTGTAATGGTATGAATTGTGAAGGAAGCAGGGTGTTGCTGAAATAGTAATTAAGTAAGAAACAAACATAAAACAAACAAACAAACAAAGTAACAAATGTTTTAAGTTGACTCTCCCTGTATAACTAATAGTCCTGTTTGTTTGAAATTTTAATTCGGAATCGATTTAATTTCATCGACAGACATAATGGATCATTAACAATCTCAAAATGTACGCACGCACATCCCCATAAATTCGAATATGGTTGTGTCACTTTATGACACAACCATTAGTCATAGTCATAATGTCAAACAAGTTCTGCATCCTGGGGACCAGGAGGAGGCGATTCCTGTTCTTCGATAAGACGCAAAATAATGGCTACTAGTCAGGATCAAAGATCAGCAATAGCTACATGTGAATCGAATTCAACTTCCAGGACCACAATCATTCTGGAAGACATGATCTGAAGATACAGTGACAAAATATGATGCTGTGATCCAATCCCCCAGTCAACAGCCACAACATGGACTGAAATACTAAAAACCTCCTGTTGCTGTTATCTGCAAACGTGTTTCAGTGACTGGTGTGAAGATCCTAGTCGATGAAGCTACTGAGACATTGACAGGCCCTGGTGGTCAATTCACAAAATTATGGATAGTAAACAGAAAGCAAGGTTTCCCAATCCGCCATCCACCACTCGGCCATATTGGAGCGCTTTGTGGCTGAGAAAGTGCCTGTAACTCAATACGCAGGATCTAAACACGAGACGAGAATACCACGCAGACCGCGGGACAGCAGCGCGCATTCCTCTTAAGAAGACTTAAGACTTAAGACTGCAGCACACAGAATTCAAAATCATATCTTGAGAAATGAGTTTGTTTTTTCCTCGTTTTCCCAGTGTAGGAAATAGCCGTGTGTGTGTGTGTGTGTGTGTGTGTCTGTGTGTGTGTGTGCGTGTGCGTGTGCGTGTGCGTGTGTGTGTGTGTGTGTGTGTGTGTGTGTGTGTGTGTTTGTGTGTTTGTGTGTGTGTGTGTGCGTGCATGCGTGCGTGTGTGCGTGCGCGGAGGAGTGCCAAATCAAAACAGGATTAGACACGAGAGGGGTCTGGCAGGCCTTGGTGTAGATCCCTGATCCACGCGTAGGGCGGATCCCAGACAGTATGAAGTGAAGCGGAAGCTATGAGCAGAGAGGGCGATGAAAGAGCAGCATGAGAGAAAGGGGAGCAGACAGGGTCACAGATGTGACATTACTAACTAAACAATGGGCGCCACGGGGGTAAAAGTGTCCAGACATCCCATCTTGGCCAAAGCTGTCTCCCAGCTGTTTGGGTCACCTGTCCATTAAAAGGGGACATTTGTCTCCGTGTCCACAGAAGGACAGACAGCTTTATAGCGGGCTACATGGAGGAGGCCTTTAAGTAGTTTGATTATTAGACAAGGGGCTATAAATCACTTTGCCTCTTGTTTTGGGGGGTGTCTGAGGCGGGACAAGCTTTCTGATAGGACAGGACAGATACAGTAACCGCTAAATACTAGTTGTAAGCTTACAGGTATTTATAAGTACAGTTGTTGAGAGCAGGTATATTTTAGAAGGACCTCTTTCTGTGACGTTCTGTGTGGTTGAAGAGACCACATGGCCAGAAGCTTATTGGCACTGAAACCCACAGACAGATATTGAAGTGACCTCCAGCCTGTTCCTGTGCTCACTCTAAAACAAAGCAGGACATGACAAGAGGAGAGGGGACAAATCAGATGGCTTCATTGTTCCCCGACAATTAGACCATCACTCAAGAGAACATTAAGCAATCCAGCGAGAGGAGCAAAGGGAGGAGGCGGCTGAAGAAAGGGATGAAAGAAGAGGGCACTAAAACACCTACTGAGCGGAGAGGGAGAGAGAGAGGGAGAGAGAGAGAGAGGGAGAGGGCCCTGCTATTGAGTATTGAGGGCCCGCCGGGGCCCAAAGGAGGCCGGGGGCCGTTTACAATACTGTACAATGCTGTTCTGCACCATTAAGTGGCACGGAGGGCAGGGCGGGGACAATGGGGCTTCTGTCCCCGAGGAGAGGGTCCAGCAGCTCCCGAGGAGCCGTCCCCTATTCAGCCCATATGTGGACAGGATGCTCCTCTCGCCGCGGCCGCATGCTCAGCATCTGGACGCACACGAGGTCCAGCCTCACCTCGGTGACCACTCCAGTGCTGCTGCCGGGTGGGACGGACGGGGGGCGGGATGCTATCTCCCTGGTAACACGGCGGTGGGACAGAAGGATTCAAGAGATTAAGGAAAGGAAGTACTTTTGGAAGGCTTGAAATCCCAATTTAGTTGGATTTAGTTTGAGCAGATTCACACAGGAAATCAACCAGATAATATGAGTATAATAATTAAAAAATGATATTAAAAACAAGTGTGGAAGCGTGTGGAAAGCGTGTGGAAGTGTGTGGAAACTCAACTTAACTTAATTTACATTATTCCATATGAGGCTATTGAAGAAAATAAATGTGTGTTATCAAACAATATATACATTTTTAAATGGTGCTGAGTAAATAGTGCAAACTCTTGTCCAAGTATGTGTGAAGATGTGCAGAACATTGGTATTCACTTTTTAATATTTGCAAATACACTGTATAATAATTGCCTGTAAACATAATTTAATGTAATTTAGCCTTTCAAAGAGGCGTGCTGGATGTAAATATATATATATATATATATATATATATATATATATATATATATATATATATATATATTATACATCTGTAGCATACTTGGGATGTTTGGATGATTCATCTTTTTTCTTTTTAAGTTTTGTCCAAAATAGAGTACGACAGGAATGAGTCCTGGAGGTTAGCACTTCCTGGTTCATACGTGTAAAAGTCAATGGGATTTTTGTTTATGGGGATTTTGGTTAATGCTTGAAATAAGGTCTCTAGCTAATGAAGATCTATTAAACAGCGAAGTTTGTGTTCAGCAAAATAATCTTCACAAATGATAAGTGGTCCTCATTTGTGAAGATTACGTTGCTGAACACAAATTTAACCGTTTCACACAAAAATTGACTTTTACACGTATGCACGTATGGACCAGGAAGTGCAGGGACTTCTGGGTAAAGCCTACGTCATCCCTACGGTGCCCTCTAGCTGCCTCTTTTTCTCTCTTCTCCTTTTTAAGAAATGTCCAAATGTTTCTGAGCACTTGCAGATGCACGTCTGAATCATTTATATGATGTGAGCTAGTGTATTTTTTCCTCGTCCACAGAGCTGTGGCTCCTGTGCCTCGGATCGCTGACAAAGAGCTGTCAGAATGATGGATGATGAAGCTGCTGCCTGAATAAAAAAAAAAAAGGGACCTCCTTAACTCCTGTCCATCCTCAACCAGATCCGCAAACCTCCGAGAAGAGAGGAAAGAAATAGACTCTGAGCGACAGAGAGAAAAGAAGTTGGGGGCGAGCCCAGAGAAGAGGAATCTTAACAAGTGTTTACCCTCATTCTGTTGCCAAGCTGTGGTGCAATAACCTAGCGTAGCGAAAGGCAGCGCCTGATCCAGGAAGAAAGGCCTCAGCCTGCGGGGTCAGGGGGTCACTAACTCCGCCATTGTGTCTGACAGGGCGAGCACACTCCAGCTTTTCTCCAGCTTTCAAAGGCCTGTGATGGGGGTGGAAAGATAGGCCCTGAAAACACTGGGTCAGGACCACGGGCTTTATGGTCTTCGGCGAAGAAAGAATCGGGGACCCCAAAGGTTAAATGAAGAGCGAAAGGGCCCTTCTGTCCAATTACCGAGGGACAAATGCTCTCTGTGACCCGGCGGGGTCAAAGTTCAGCGGAGCCATTGGCGGCGGCACACTCTGCTTCTTTGTGGACCAGATGAGATGAACCTCCACTGTGTTTATCTAAGTCACTCCCTGACCAATAGTAAAGGTATAAATAATTCTGCCACTTAGCAGAATTAATTTATAGACCGGGGCTGTGGCAGGTCAAGTTAACACAACACTTCAGTGATCCAGATTCACATGATCTTACAAAGGAGAAATGAACAAAATGATCAGTCTCTAAACACACGCACAAAAAAACATCTCCAAAGGAAATTCGGAGAAAAGAAAGGCAGAAATATTTGAAAAGCAATCGTACTGAAATGGAGCCATCTCTTTGATCGTGTTTCATCTGAGATGGAGTTATGGAAAATGGAAATCTTGCAAAGTTATGCCTTGATGAATGAAAGACCCACCACCCTCCCTTCTCCCGGCCCCCCGACCCGCCCTTCCCAGAGCTTTGAGTCTAGCCAGCCCAGAGTCCACCATGGTCTGAGGCGGCACTTGTGGTGCTAAGACCTGCTGATACAAAGGCCCATTGCAGCGGCATGGCGAGGAACCCGGAGATGGCTGGATTAGACTGTTCCCGAACTACTTCCCCCTGAGCCCATGGCCCGCCAGGGATTAACTCATTGGATTTAATCATCTACACTTGTTAAGGTTAACAAGCAAGGTGCAATCAAATTACAACATCCATCTCAAGTTCTCTCCTTCCAACCTCTTAAAGCACCACAGTCAGTTCCAGAGTTACTCTTGACTCTGCAGTCTTGTAATTTTGTCAAAATCTTGTATCTATCTAGAAACATCTGAAAATTGTATTTCTGTTTCCCTGTATCTTGTGGTTTTATTTGCAGTGATTAGATGTGTCACTCAAGCTAGCACTCAACTCGCGATCAAAATGAAAGACATTTGTAGATGCAGGAACAGTGGACTTCCAGGAATTCTGTTCTGGTTGTGATGGAAAAGAAATACATTCATCTTAAAATCCCCATACAAATGCCAGTAAACAAAGGGAACAGTGAGTCCTAGGCGGGTCACCTCTGCAGAATCTCTCAGAAAATCCAGAAACGAACTGGAGAACAATCCATCAAAGCCCTGAGATGCGATGGGCTGGAACACACTGAGCACTATGGAAGCTTCAATCCCTTCCTCTGTGTGGAATCCATTTAGCATGGGTCTGCCACACTCCACCAGGGGGGGGCGCAGGCTGGACTGGACACCAGGCGTGATACTACCAGGATACATTACGCATCCTGTGTGTGTGTGTGTGTGTGTGTGTGTGTGTGTGTGTGTGTGTGTGTGTGTGCGTGCGTGCGTCCGTGCGTGCGTGCGTGTGTGTGTATGTAGGTGTGTGTGTGTGTGTGTGTGTGTGTGTGTAGGTGTGTGTGTGTGTGTGTGTGTGTGTGTGTGTGTGTGTGTGTGTGTGTGTGTGTGTAGGTGTGTGTGTGCATGCGTGTGTGCGTGTGAGTGTTGTGTGTGTTGGTCAGAGGTGGCTGTGGAGGATTTTCTTCTCTGGGCCTCCTCTCTGCAGGTCCTCTCCATCCCTCATGAGGCAGCCTAAGCCTGTTGGACACACATGGGGGCAGTGAAGGGGAGTCAGTGGGAGCGACCCAGGCTCCCAGGGTCTTACAGGCCCTTAGAAGGAACAGGATGACCTTTAATCGGGGATCAGGAGCCCCGGTCTGCAGCTGGAGGCCCCCAGGAGCCCTGATTACACCCGGGCCCCTAGGTCACACTCTCAGCTGGCCCTCCACCCGGGGACAACACCCTGAAACAGCCTTAGGCCGGATGAGGCGCTCAGTGCAGGCATGAGGTGTACATTTATCATTTCGCCTCAGCGTTGAGCTGAGATCTTTATCCTGAGAGTCCTCTGAACCAGCACAGTCCTCTGAACCAGCACAGTCCTCTGAACCAGCACAGTCCTCTGAACCAGCACAGTCCTCTGAACCAGCACAGTCCTCAACATTGACCTGAGATCTTTATCCTGAGACTCCTCTG
>NC_139627.1:3059387-3136887 GCF_964638095.1 Poromitra crassiceps | reverse complement strand
ATAATGATATACGCATGTTTATCAGGTTCTTTAATGTTTTCAGTTTGCCGTTAGTGATAATCGTTTATTTAAGCTACAAATGGGTGAAGATTGTGGTAAAGACATTTAAACCTGTAATTATTATACTACAGTAGAAAATGTATTTAGATTTACTTTTTTAACATAAAACATATTGAAGCAAACATAGTCCTCTTAATGTGTTTTCTATGATAATGGAAACAAAACATTCAATGTGAATAGTTGGGGTTTTGCACAAGTTGAGCGCTCCTCATTTTCTGCAGGCTGAAGAGTGTTGGTCTGCTGCTCTCTGGTGGCAGGATTCAGAAGTACAACCAGAGGAATGAACACCGGTGATGCAAAACATCACACAGTGCAGTCACCTTTGCTTTCCTATAACCAAAACAGGAACCATTTCAATTCATGTTTACAACTACAGTACAACAAAACTACAGCTTTTTCATTTATTTATTTTTTTGCGTGGTGAGATATGACATTGTCCACTTCAATAAGTACTGCAAAGAGATCACATTTTTATAATAAGACAACAATTTAGAATTTCCCATTTGGCAGGCGCATTTATTCAAAGCGATGTACACATGAGATTTTAAAGCAAGGATATAGTCAGGAGAATGAGAGTAAGTGCCATTACTCATCACATCACATGTGGTTGACTTATACATATACAATACATATAGCACATACATACATACATACATTATGGTTGAGTCATGTTGTCTCTAGACCAGTGGTTCTCAAGGTGGGGTCTGTGGATCCCCAGGGGTCCTTGAGGGGCTCCTCAGCAACAAGGGGAATAATTTATTTTTATTTTAGATTCCATCAATAAGTAACACAATGACAGAATGTATGGATATGTTTGGTCATGCATGGGTTTTATACACTTTATATAATAAAACATCTAAAAGCAAAAACCATATCAGATGGGGGACCCTGCGACAAGATCTTATCAAATGGGGGTCCGTGGTCTAATTTGTGTCAGTTTAGGTGTCCTTGACGTGAAAAGGTTTGAGAACCACTGCGAAACAGTGACACTTGCACTTTAGCCTACAGACAGTGTGCCTCACACCTGACTTTGTACATATCTTTTGCACTCACCTCCACAAGATGGCGTAGGAGAGCAACAAATGGACTGGAAATTACTGACTACAGTAGGCCTACATGACTGATATGGAATTTAAACTAAGTAGCAGACCCTAGTTTCCCTTAACAAAGATATATATATATATGATATGTAATATATGAAAGAAACCCAAGTCCAAGGCACTCTGAAATTTGCAAAAAGCCTTTATTTCATGGGCTCATCTATAGGGACATTTAAACACAGCACAGTTTCAGCATTGGCCTTCATCAGGGAGCTTCAAACATGTTCAAAATGCAATATAATGCTTTTTACTGCAACAAAATTAAACGTCTTTGGATAAACTACACCAAACATACAAAGACGAATAAAAATGTTCTTGTGGGGACATGCATATAGTCGTATTCAGGCCGGTTTGGTATTGGGCAATTCATATCACATAAGGGCGATATGTGAGTGTGACCTTAGTGACACAGAGCCCATGCCATGCCACATGAGGCCACACGAGGCACCGTTGGGTTTGATGGAATTCATTTTGTCAGTGATGTGTTACAAACCTCACTGCTATAAGATCAGCTTCTGTATTCCCACCTGCTCTGGAGAGAGAGGGGAGAGAGAGGGGAGAGAGGGAGAGAGAGAGGGGAGAGAGGGGAAAGAGGGGGAGGGAGATGGGAGAGGGGAGAGAGAGGGGAGAGAGGGGAGAGGGGGGGGGAGAGAGAGATGGAGAGAGGGGGAGAGGGAGAGAGGGGAGAGAGAGGAGAAAGAGGGGAGAG
Source organism: Poromitra crassiceps (assembly GCF_964638095.1). Taxonomy (NCBI): domain Eukaryota; kingdom Metazoa; phylum Chordata; class Actinopteri; order Beryciformes; family Melamphaidae; genus Poromitra; species Poromitra crassiceps. Next base: position 3,135,018 of record NC_139627.1, on the reverse strand, counting down.
GGAGAGAGAGAGAGAGAGGGGAGAGAGGGGAGAGAGGGGGAGAGAGAGGGGGAGAGAGGAGAGAGAGGGGGAGAGAGAGGGGAGAGAGGGGGAGAGAGAGAGGGGAGAGAGGGGGAGGGAGAGGGGGGAGAGGGGGAAACATGCCACAACGATTTCAGAAGGAGAGCACAAGGGGGCACACATGTGACAGCAGGGTGTTGCTGGACTGGCTGGAGAGACCATCCCAAACAGGAAGTTCACTCAATTGATTGTGTGCAGTCATATCCTGTTGAAGTGTCCTTCCTTGACAACAGCAATGACACACATTGAACCTCTATTCTACCTACTCTGAAAGTTGTTCTGGGTGAGAGAGAGTGCCAGCTTAGCTGTAAAATGTGAATCTTAAAACCAGCAGGTGATTAAACATGATCAGAGTCAGTCAGTGTGTGGCTGTCAAATGATACCATTGTGGTTTATTTATTTATTTTTGACTTGCATGATGATGACCGTCCCAGAAGCAAAGCAGCTGTCAGCATGTCATGTCACTGAAACATCCATGGCAACTTTATCTTGGCAGGACTCTTATTTTGGTAATTGACAGGGAAGCGAAGCAATGTTATTTTTACCTGAGATCTCACAGAGACATTTTGTCTCCACTAGTGAAGGCAAAGATCAGCCCATGATTGATAATGTCCATTATAAGGAAGCTATGCAGAGAAAATCATAGACACACATTCATCACCAGACAATAAATATGAATGAATGCACGTCACCCGAAGACACAATACAGTTGAGATCACATCCCTATATTCCTTAATGCTTCTGTTCTACGGTGTGATGGAAGAATATTCTCTGCTGCTGTAATACCTTGTTACAGTCTATATGTGTAATACCCCCAGTTAAGGCAAACTATGCAGACTATAGAGAGGCAAAGTGAACGTCACTTCCTGCTTCAGCACTGTACAAGATGTTCATCCGCCATTTATTTTCCCATAGACATTTCGTAAAATGCTTATAAAAATAGTTTTACTATGGTCAAACTCTATATTTCACTCGGAAGAGACCATAGAACATTTCACTCGGACCAAAACTTTAAAAAAAAAAAAGATTTTTTCCCTTTAAACCCGCTTTTTTAACATTTTGGTCTGAGTGAAATGTTATGCGGCCTCTCCTGTTTCTAAATATATCTGAACCGTTTGGTTTGAACAAGTAAAACTCTTTTTATAAGCATTTTACGAAATGTCTATGGGAAAATAAATGACGAATGAAAATCCTCGGTACAGTGCTGAAGCAGGAAGTGACGCTCCACTTTGGCTCTCTATAGAGAAGTGGAGGTTGCAGGTGGAGGTGTGGAGCTGCAGGGCCAGACTGGCACAGGGCTGGCCCCGCAGGCTGTCATGTACAGCCCACAAAGGGGTGCATTGTGGGTGGAGGCACGGGTCACTGGCATGGTGAACTGAACAGGGAACTCTAGTCTCTCATCACCTGAGACAGAGCCGCACCTAGCAAGGGAATTCAGCCAAAGAGCCGTGTCAGAGGAGACGGTGCGCTGGGAGAGCACCTTCAAACAAATCACACGATCAGACGCATCAAAACGAGAAATTTCATGATATAACCTCTGAGATCAATTTGTGTATCTGAGCCTCATCACAGTGCAGTTGACTTCACCCGGTGTGTTTTCGACGCTGATTCGCCTTTGTCTCAGGGCTCCCACATCACATCACATCCCATGAAGTGTGTTGTGTTCCTCTGTCACCGAGAGACACAGAGGGAAGTCGGGTTTCTCATAAGCCCTGGATTAGGGAGGTCTGGGAGCGGAGCCGCCCAAATCACCACTGTAAGTTGAGCAGAGAGGAGCATGGTGTGCCACCATGTGCTTGTGTTTAGACAGTAGCCACAACACATACTGTCATTTCCTTTCATCGCTGATCCCAGCTTTGCAGGTGGCCCAGTCAGTGAACCTGCATATCTGCCCGCCCCACTGAAGTCAAGTTATACACATCTTTTTCTCTCCTATAGACTATATATATATACAGCATGTTCATTAATTGAGACCTGATGGACCATTTTTTCCAACATGTTCACTTTAAGGATTTAGAAAAAGGAACAAAAACGCTTTTGTGGCTTCTGAGGTTGACGTGGGGTCCAGTATTTTTGAATGGCACCAGGTTGCTTAGTAACCCGTTACGGTAATGTCGTATCCGTGTCACTCTCTATTTCAATTTCAGTCATGATAATTATAGTTACTGATCAAAGAAAGCGGTTACTTTTGTTATCACCCTCGCTAAAGGTTATGAAATATTTCAAACACATTCGACCTCCGTGCCCCGGTTGGATTTTCTCATAATTAATCATCCTATGAGGTTTATCCTCATATAGGCAATTTACTTATCCTGATTTCTGTTAAAAGAGAATGCCATTCTGGAAGTGTAAAGAATTACTGTCCTCAGGTAATAACATGTATTTTGTACTAATGCTGAATTGACTCACAAAATGTGTTGAGTCATACTACACAACTTGTTTTAAGCCACAATTAGCAGCACTGTAAGTCATCCAATGAACTGTGTCGTGACATTCATCCAATGAACTGTGTCGTGACATTCTCAAGAGGCCAGAGATGAGTAACAAGTCAAAAGACAATGGCTGCAGCTGCCCATCACTCATCTCATCTCTTCCTAACATCAGGGTATCGCCACGGCAACGACCATGAGAGGGGCGGGCCACACACACACACACACACACACACACACACACACACACACACACACACACACACACAACACACACACACACACACACACACACACACACACACACCTCCACTGCAACCTTTCCACCCCCAGCAGTATGCAGGAAGCAGCAGAAGCAGCAAAAGGTGTTGAGCCACCTGATCTGTTGAGAGGAGTGGATGTTCTGGGCTGCTGCAGCTCTGTGGTTAGAGGTATTCCTGGTATGACTGACTGCAGGGAAGTTCCTTATTGTACTCAGGCTTGTGGGAATGTTTTACTTTAAAGCAATCATCCTGAGTAGCGGTGACGAGCCAAAAACGGGAATTTTTGCATTCTTGTACACACAGTGAAAGATTTATATTGTCTAATTGCCTATGCTCTATAGTTATAATAGTGTGTACTTCACATTAACATAATAATCAATTGATCTAATAACAATCTGAATTTAATGGTGTAATAATCCTGTATCGTAATCATTTGTCACAGAAGTTGCCATGCACAATACATTTTCCTGTTAACATAATATTTTTTGCATTATTGGGTTTCATGACATTAAGATTAGTATTGAGAGGTAAGCTGTTTACAATGATCAGCCAAGACCTCTTCCTTCCGGCTGTAGCTCAGGAGGTAGAGCGGGTCGTCCACTAATCGCTTTGGATAAAAGAGGTCGGTGGTTCGATTCCCAGCTCCTCCAGTCTGCATGTCGAAGTGTCCTTGGGCAAGACACTGAACACTGAATTGCTCCTGGGTGTGTGAATGGGTGAATGTACCTACTGACTGTAAAGCGCTTTGGATAAAAGCGCTATATAAATGCAGGCCATTTGCCATTTCCTTCCATACATATTCGCCTTTTGTCCCCAGATGCATCACCATATAGTTAACCACATTTGGGTGAAGCCGAAGATGAATTTCTCCTTTAGCCAGTAAAGTTTTGAATCTTGAGTCATTGGTGCAGGCCCGGCGCCACGAGGGGGCCTAAGGGGCCTTAGCCCCCTCAGTTCAATTTTCGGCCCCCTCACTTGAACCCCCCCCCCCCCTTTTTTTTTTTTTTTTAAGAATAGTTAATCTATAAAGGCCAGTTAGGCAATGTTTGTACCTGACATGTTTAGGCTGCTGTTTCTGCAGTCTTCATCAAATTTGATCAGTTTAAGTTGATGTAGGCTACCCCCTGTAAACATAGCTCTGTTGTTTCAGAATTGGCAGGGAAGCGCTATTTGCTGTGCTTTGGTTGTCACAAGGTGTCAGAGATGTAGCTATTTATTAAATTTGAACCTATGAACCCTTGAACCTCTATTAATGCCTTAATCTGCTGCTGTGAAATAAATGTTTTATTTGATTTTGAATAGTAGTCTTTCTTGTGTTGTTATTGCGCTTTTCAGAGGTTATTATGGTTAAAAAGTCCAGAAATAGGCATAGCGGGTATATATGTTTTACGATATAAAAATATCATATAAAAAAAAAAAAAAAAAAAAAAAAAAATCAGCCCCCTCGCCAGTTATAACAGCCCCCTCAGTCATTTCATCCTGTCGCCGGCCCTGCATTGGTGACAGTTTTGCGTGGAATTTTGCAACATTTCTATGACATTAATTGTTTATTGAATGGGAGATTATTACATTAACAGGAACAGTGGTGAATTGACTTACAGCACTGTTTAATAAAAAAAAAGTCAAAACCTCACCCTACTTGTTATACACAAGTGATATCCAATAATGCGGATCACATGATCCTATCATTTCATAATCACGACTAGAGGGTATTGTAAAAAGTTTGTCAAACCTTTTAAGAGATAGGCTATATTAGTAATCAACACATTCTACTACAGTATTGCACATTTGCAAGGACTTCAGTTTTATCCAGTCAGACACATTTGGTCACATATAGCTTATAGCATTTCCTGAGCAGATTTTTTTATTATTATATTTTTTTATGTCTTGTTGTTGGCCCAACACACTTACACATCATCAAGTTATATTTCCTCATAGTTATTTTCTATCCCGTTGTGTTTGCATGGGGTAATTCCAGGTGTCTATTGGCTTGGTGTCTTTCCCGCAGCCTCCAGCACTCCCAGGCAGTGTGACATGGGTGATAGCTCACTCCCAGGCAGTGTGACATGGGTGATAGCTCTCTCCCAGGCAGTGTGACATGGGTGATAGCTCTCTCCCAGGCAGTGTGACATGGGTGATAGCTCTCTCCCAGGCAGTGTGACATGGGTGATAGCTCTCTCCCAGGCAGTGTGACATTGTTGATAGCTCTCTCCCAGGCAGTGTGACATCGTTGATAGCTCTCTCCCAGGCAGTGTGACATCGTTGATAGCTCTCTCCCAGGCAGTGTGACATCGTTGATAGCTCTCCATCAGCAACACAGAGCACCAACTTTAGATCTGAGATGCTTTGATCTCAGACGGGCCTAAATTGGTGTGGGAATGGAAGAGAGCAGCTGGGCAGCTGGGCAGGGAGATGCGAGAAGGTACCCTGCAAAAGGATGTCTCTTGTCCATGCAGAAGTTGAACAGGAGGCTGGAGCCATAAGTACATTTTTTGAGATACTTTTGTGATATCTTGGACTTGTCTTGGCCTCGCGTCTATTTTGGTTCGGACTCGTTTCTGTCTTAGCCACTCATAGATGTGAATTAAATTAACTTTCGTCAAAGTCCCATCCCATTGATTATAGTTGGACATTGATAATAGGGTACAGAGTTCATGCAGATAGACACAGCTCTGCTGATCCTTAAGAAACTCCTTTTTTTCTACATTTGGAAAGACGTGTAATATAAGATATCCCTTCATTAGTCCCCCTGGATAAATTCGGGATGTCCTCTGTTTTTTGCCTATTTTGATCCTAATCTTGAATACGACTCAATTTTGTTCTGGTAAGACCGCTGAGAGTTAGATATTTGAAATCTCAACCACACTTTGGTTTCCTTACCACCAACATCTTATTAGTCTCCTGTAATTATCTATACACACATATAACTGTTTTGTGTCAGTGTTGGAAAGCTGTAGCTCCTCTTGGAGTTCTTCTTGCATCGCCCCTATTGTCTAAATGCACCATTCATACTCTTTGTTTTTGGCAGTTTTGCTGCATTCTTCGTTGGTCTCAGATGGCTTAAACTGCACAGATTGTGTTTAGCCTGGCGCCACGCGTTGCTCGTATGACATCAGGAGGTAAATCTAGCTTTCTTTCTTTTTTAAACACACAGTGGGAAGTCCACTCGTCTTTTATCATTTTTATTATTTATTGAAAAAAAGTGGGGAAATCAGAGAAGAAGAGGAGATAAAAGATAGATGGTCAATTAGAGCAGGCTCTGGTAGGAATCAATGGCAGGCCCGGTGAGAGAGAGCACGTGTTGCTCCACAGGCAAGAACTTAAAACAGCAGACTCTCTCTGGGCATGTGAGACTCAACTCTAAACACCAGACTCTCTGGGCATGTCCAAAATGTCCTGAATATAGTATTTCGGAGAATGTCATCCAGAGATTGCAATAGATTAAGTGGTGTTTGTTTACCTCATTTCTACCTTGATCAAATTCAAGAAACAAACTAGTTCAGTGGTTCTCAAACCTTTTTTTCCCCTTGCAAGTCAAGGACCCCCTAAACTGACACAAATTAGACCACGGATCCCCATTTGAAAAGGTTTTCTCTCAGGGTCGCACATGTGATAAGATTTTTTGCTTTTAGATGTTTTATTACAGAAATTATTATTATGATTATTAATATCATTGTGTTATGGATGGCCTTATAGTGAACATACAATATCCCCCTTTTTGCTGGGGACCCCCTGGAACCCCCTCAAGGACCCCTGGGGTCCCACTTTGAGAACCACTGAACTAGTCCACTGGAGAATAATGAACTGGCCTTTCACACAGTTCAGTGGATTGAATCTTTACTTGCATTCTGTTCTGCTATATTGCTAAATGACCACATATTGAGGGGAAATATTACTTGATTTATTTTATTATTATTTTTTTTACCTTGGACAATAATCAATGCCAACATGACCCACTTTTTTTCTCAGACAGCCAAGACTTGAATCTGTAATGTCATCAGGTGCAACCTGGTGTTGCTCCACTGACAGCGGATGACAGATTGAGTATACGGACTCAAAGAACTTTATTGTATATAATAGGATAAGATACCACTGTATTAATCCTCTTTGGGAAATGCAGGTGCCACAGCAGGAACTGGCAGAACACTACCATGTCAAACTAGCACAATGAGATGATAACAGAAGATAAAACCAATAGAGGCAATGTAGAGACTACAGAGACAGTGCAAAAATGCAAATAATAAATGTGTGTTCATATTTATATATACTGTATAACCTACATACATTTTAAATTTATAATCTATATCCCTTTAATTTAATTTTATTCTGTATGGGACTGTACATCAAGTACAGCATGGCAGATAATGTGTCAGGACAATCTGTTTCATTTCTGACCACAGAGTAAAAAAAAATATTGCCAAATACTGAAATCTCCTATCAGAAAAACACATTCATATCCGGTTGTTGCTCCACTCTACTCTAATCCCTGGCGAAGACGTTATAGTGCTTTCCAGCGCTTGCTGACTTTTTGAGATCTGTGTTTGGCGATCAGTTCAGGGGAGACAGACTGTCTGCTGAGAGCAGGTGATCATTATCTACCATCCTCAGCGGACAGACAGGCCTCACTGTATGTGGGTGGTACGCTGCGCTCAGATACCTGCGTAAGCCTGTGTTTCTCTGCCATGTAGCCGACTGGCTGCTGCAAATACCCAGCTATCATGTGCCTGTCAGCTGATAGCAAAAATATGTAAAGCTCTATAATGACCCAATATATTCATGGACATGAGTACAAATCAAATATAGTGTGCGTATGGTGTGTGTGTGTGTGTGTGTGTGTGTGTGTGTGTGTGTGTGTTTAGGTTAGGGCTGCAACTAACGATTATCTTCATAATCGATGAATCTGTCGATTATTTTATCGATTAATTGATTAGTTGTTTGGTCTATAAAATGTCAGAAAATGGTAGCAAATGTCAGTTTCCCAAAGCCCAAGATGACGCCCTCAAATGTCTTGTTTTATCCACAATTCAAAGATAATGAATATCAGTTTACTGTCATACAGGAGTAAAGAAACCAGAAAATATTTACATTTAATCAGAGAATTTTGACCTTTTCTCTTAAAATTGTACTCAAAACGATTCATCGATGATCAAAATAGTTGTTGATTAATTTTCTGTCGATCGACTAATCGATTAATCATTGCAGCTCTAGTTTAGGTTCACATATCATGTATAAGAAGATCAGTGATGCCACTTACAGCGATTGGTATATAGGCTACCCGCATCTCGTTTCTTTATCAGGAAATTAAACTGATAAATGTCACATTGCAAATCACAAATGCATGTCATTAAATGCACAATCCCACTGTAAATTGGTTATAATAATCATCACAGTCCATATTCCAGATAAATGTGATAATGATAATGATGATGTGCCCACCTGTTGGCCCACCTGTTGGCAGTCACAAATCATAAAGTGGACTTCAAACAAAGTGTATGTAAAGACACAAGGCACCACGTCTTTGATCAGGCACTCCACAGTATGTTTGTAACCGTTCACAGGGTTGACTTGTCTGTGACCTCCGATTCACCTGCAACATACACAGAGACCCCAGACAATGTTATAAACAAGTGTGGGAAAGTCGGTGAGATGAAAGAATCAGCGCCAATAACAGTGCTCTATATGGGAGGGTTTAGACAGGCGTGGTGTGCACACCTGTAGAAACAACCAGAGCCAGCGCTGCCTCTGCCGCACATTTGCCATTTCTGCTTGGACAAGACCGGGGAAATATTACAGGAGAGATGGACGCAGACGAGAAGCCCCGGCCCGCGGTGCAACTTCTGGACATCAGCTCCAACTCGCCCCCGGCTGTGCCCAAGATTGCTGCGGAGGGGGCCGCCTCGCAGCTGGACAAGCCCCCGTATTCCTACGTGGCTCTCATTGCCATGGCCATCAAGGACGACTGCAACAAGAGGCAGACCCTGAGCGGAATATACGACTACATCATAGCCAAGTTCCCGTACTACGAGAAGAACAAGAAGGGTTGGCAGAACAGCATCCGACACAACCTCAGCCTGAACGAGTGCTTCGTCAAGGTGCCCAGGGAGGGCGCAGGAGGGGACCGCAAGGGCAACTACTGGATCCTGGACCCCGCGTTTGAGGACATGTTTGAGAAGGGGAACTACCGGCGGCGCAGGAGGGTGAGGAGACCCTACAGACCCCCGAGCGTGCCTTACCTGCCCGGGACCCCCATGGACTATTACCCGGACCCGCTTTACCTGCAGGACAACCAGTTGTACATGCAGCCGTATGTGAGCAGCTCCTGGGCGCTGCGCCCCAGCTCGCCACAGCTGCAGCCGACCGCTTACCACCACCACCACCAGTCCGGTTACGCACAGCCTCCACAAGCCATCCCCGGGCACCCCCGCGCCGTGTCCCCCAGGGGGTACACCGTCACCACCGGCCCGGCGGTCAGCTCCTACCGCCCTGCCCCCAACTTCCACCCTGCCTACGGCGCTTACCACCACCACCGTCACCCGTCCGTGCTCGTCCCCTACAACGGGTATCCCTACGGCGGCGTGACGCAGCCCGTGAGCCCAGACGGAGGCACCGTGGCCAGCTACCCCCAGTTCTCCTATGCAATTCAACCGGAGATGTCGCTTGCTCTTACGTTTGACCACCAGTAGGCGTTTGACACCCTATGGTTGACACTGACTGACAGCCCGCATGGGTTCACAGACTGTTCAAGTTCATCTGTTCCATATTTCAGTTCGGCTGTCAACAGGAAGTAAAAAAGAAAAAGAAAAACACGAGGTAACATCAATAGGCTATACCTGTTCAGTTGGAGTTGCATGTTTACGTTAAGTGCCAAGGGATGAAGTAACGATTCAAACGGCAGAAATGGCATGCATTGTGTAGGCTAATTGCAGCCATGCAGGGAGACTGATAAATTAAGTTTTGGAAATAGTGTGGTTTTGTTTTTCAGAATGTCTTCTGTTGGAGATTTGGCCTAGGCTACATTTATTAGGCATTAATTGTCTGCCAGACTTTTTTTTTAAATATAATTCTAATTAGGATATGTCTTTCATTGTTTTTGCACATGCATTTGTAGGCCTGTTATTTATTTTCGTTCTTTGGTTTAATCAAACTCATCCTCGAGCCGCTATGCAACCATTTTATAGACTCCTGATGCTCTCTGAGTTTTGTTATTCAATTATGAATGAATGTTTACTTGATGTAAAACATCATGTTTATTAAAATAAAATGTTATTTTTTCAATTATGTCTACACTCTTATTACTTGCCCCTGTATAGTTGAAAATTCATTTCACAATTGACAATTTTACTCACCCCATGCATATTCATTTTGTAACAAAAGGCTGCCACTTGGTAAGAAGCTACAGATAGGCCTACTACTTTCTGAGCAATATTACATAACCTATACATGCTTTACTGATTTTACTATGTAGCCTTAATAGGCCAGTCAGTGGTTCTCAAAACCCCCAGGGGTTGAAGGGGTTCCAGGGGGTCCCCAAATGTACACTGACAGAATGTATGACTATTTTGGGCATGGTTTTCATACACTTTCTGTAGCCTAATAAAACATCTAAAAGCAAAAATCGTATCAGGATGGGGGACCCTGAGACAAACACAAAATCTTATCAACTGGGGTCTGTGGTCTAATTTGTGTCAGTTTAGGGGTCCTTGACATGAAAAAATGTAAGACGAACCACTGATTTAGACTTGAGCTAGGCCTGTAGGCCAAAGAAATGCATTTTTAAGACATTACAGTGTGGGTACAATGGTCAATTTAACTAGGCTACATTAGCATGAAACACAGCTAGCCTTCTCAGGCTTTATCTCTCAGAACTGATAATAATAAATATAATCTCCAAACCTGATGAGATCAGCCAGCATCAATGAAACTGAGATAGATTGCAGTCATGGAGGAGGCTGGACAGCTCTTGCCAAGGGGTCAACAACACAAGTTCAAAGACTAAATTATTTTCAATGTGAATTAATTTATTGTAGTATGATAATAACTGAAAAGACTGACCTACCTTGTTTGAAAAAACATCAACTGCTTTGAACCGGGGAAAACTGAATGAAGTAAGTCCTCACACTATCCTTTCCATTCCCCTACTACTACTACTACTACTACTACTACTACTATTACAGGCAACTAAATATTGATCAGAGTAAAGTAGCCTACTGTACAAGTGTCAGAACAGACATGGAAAATGGACACGATCAGTGTTGGGCAAGTTACTTTCAAAATGTAATATAGCCTATTACTACTCGACACTTCCAATTAATGGGGCAATCAAAACATTCGGGAAACGCGGGAACGCGTCCATTATCTGCCACGAAGTTCCGTTTCCGGTAATATATGGGCGTGAACAAAAGGGTCCTAGTTATCGCGCGTGCGCCTTGTTTTTTCCACTACCAAGAAAACACTACAGTTCTCATGTTTCGTAGCTAGCTTGTTGCACATTTTGGTGGGGAATTATGGAGACCTTCAACCAGCTGTTGTTGGAATATCCGGAGCTAATGTATGGTGGAGTTGGAGCAACGGCATTTTTCGCCGGTGGAGCGCTCATTTACAAAATCGCCACCAGGTACACTGCCGCGCATGGCTCCGTGTATATTAGCATGTTGTTAGCTTCACGTTATCGTCATATCGCTAGTCAAGTTAGCTGCTCATGGTTTAAAATGACGCTATGCATTGCCGAGTTAGCGTCAAAACTACAACATACTCATCGAACTGTTCGATGTTAGCTGCGGAATGTATTCCACTCATCCACTGTCCACTTGAATGCTCGATTTATTAGCCTGGGCGCTAACTGTGTTAGCTAACGTTAGCTATAACGCTATAGTGTCAAGGCATTTCACCGTTTGTTTGTTAGCTATAACGCTATAGTGTCAAGGCATTTCGCCGTTTGTTTGATCGATCTGATCTAACGTACCTTTTTATATGATTGGCTTTTGAACCATGCGTATTTACAGAAGACAAGCGCAAGTTGTCTCAAGATCAGAGCGCAAACGTGTCAGCTGAGCTCGTAGCTCTTGTACGTTAACGTTAGTTAACATAGCATTGTGAACTTGACTGCAATCTGTCTTTGCCATTAACATTGTCAAGATCGCATCATTTTCTAACCCCTCTCTTTTGTTTATCAGAAAGAAGCCCATACATGCAAACGTCAACTGTTGGTTCTGTAATCAGAATACAGTTGTGCCCTATGGGAATAGGAACTGCTGGGACTGTCCCAACTGTGACCAGTACAATGGCTTCCAGGAGGTTTGGCCAATATTTTTTATTATCTTGCATGGCAGCAAACTATGGCTTATGATTTTGTACCGTTTTAGTATTGCCTTGATGTTAGTAATGTATTCCTCTTTTTTGTGTGGATCTGTCTTGTTGTCAGAATGGGGATTACAACAAACCCATCCCAGCTCAGTACCTGGAAAATCTCAACCACGGAGTGTCCGGTAGCCTTCCTTCATCTGAGATGCCCAAGTCGCTGCAGTGGGTCAACTGTTCAATGCTGCTATGCAGGAAATGCAATAACAACCAGTCTGTCAAGATCAAGCAGTTGGCTTCATTCATCCCGAGGGATGATGTGCGTATTTTGTTCTTTTTCATTTACTGCGACTCACTTTCTTTCTACTGTTTCCAATACTTGAAAAGTGAGCAAATCTTTTATTGTGTCTGCTTTCTATTGTAGGAGAACTACGATGAGGAAATTGAGGCTTACAAGCACCACCTCGAACAGACCTACAAGTTATGCAGGCCATGTCAGACAGCGGTGGAGTACTACATTAAGTACCAGAATCGGCAGCTTCGCACGGTGCTCTCAAACCATCAACTTCGACGCAGCCGGGAGACTGACAAGTCCTTCGTAAAGGTCAGTGCAAAGTACCAAACTCCCAAAATGTGCAGACACTCACCCACGCTTTCATTAAATGTTTCAACTTGATATACAGTGTATGTCAATGGAAGTCTCCATATAGCTCGCTCTTAACGTGCCATTTTGTAGAAATGTCAGAATCCACATTGATATGTGCTCTCTTCCTACAGAGCTCCTGCCCCGTCTCCACTCCCCTGGGAGTTGTACTGTTGCGGCTCCTGGCCTTTCTGACCTGCGCCTTCCTGGTTGCTACGGCTGCCTGTGGATCAGCTGACCAGGCTGCTTCGCCTAGTGCCCCACCAACATTAAGCGGCGGGGTGGTTCCTCCTAAACCTAAACACTACAACGACTCCAGCCCCAACAACCAAACCAGTGGAGCTGAACATGTCTGGCAGGGTCTACTGGAGCTGCTCCCAGACAAGGCCGTAGAAAAGGCCAAGCTGGTTTGGCAGTATGGAGGGGACAACCAGATGGCTGTCGTCTCTGTTGGCCTGTTGACTTGTATCACTGCTATCTTCCTAGCTGGACCTGCCAGGTGAGGGATTTCCTTTCTTATCTGCCTCAGTGAACGGGAGTCAGATAAGAACAAACAAACCTCAGCAACTTAACATTTTCCTTTTCAAAAACGCATTGTTCCTTCATTTGCAGGTTGAGGAGAATCGATGCTGTGGCCTCTGTCCTGTGGTTCCTGGTCCTGTGCCTCTACCTGGGAGAAAGCTACTTGGCCGACGTCTCTTGGCTGGACACAGCCAAGCTCAGTACCACCACCCTCTGTTGCCTGGTCAGCTTTGCCGCTGCCGTGGCAACTCGCAAATCCATGGGCCCGCGCAGAGCCAGATGTCGAAGGTCAGAATCCGAGTAATGTTTCAATGTGCTTTAAGATTAGGATTGGCGACAAGAGTCCAGTTACAGTGAGGAACCGGCTCCAATGTTTCTAGAACTGGATCAAAACACATTAGCCTGTTGATTCACGTTATCAATCCCCCCCCGGTTCTTTTTTTTTTAATGGACAAAAATGCGCTATTTTAAATGAATGGTCACATTGTGTCACTTCATTCTGCTGTTGTCTGCTGTGTGAGCGAGTGATTGTGAGGCTGTGACAGGATGAGCATGGCCAACATGAAGCCAAAGTGTGGCTACACACTTTGGACAAGAACAACAAATTAGCATAAATCTGCACGGCTGAACCTAAAACTGATGCCGTGTCGTGGAAAACTGAACGAAACACAGTCTGCTGCCCACTAGCTCACGGTCACTTCACAACCTCGCGCATGCACGTCATGTACACAGTGTTATTTGAGTTCTGTACCATATTTGCTGTGGCTGTGGTCATCTTGCAGTTAAGGGTATTGTGAATAACACAAGACAGTACAACATGAACAGCTCTTTTTTTTTTTATCATTCTAAATTTGTGATTGGCAATGGAATTCTGATCAGTTCAAGTTACTTTTCCTCTTTGTTTTTTTTTAGGGTTATAAATATGATGTATATATGAGAGGAACAGGTATACACTATACAACATGGGATCCATGTGATATGATACTGTGATGATGTCTTTCAAATTCATACTGCCCCTTCATTTGTCATCTTTTTGATTAGTAATACCTTATTAACCATAAAATATTAATAAGCCCTTAATAAACTGACAATCTCTTATGTGACAAACTGATCTGATCTTCAGAGTTTATAAGTTAGAAGAACGTATAAAAATAGAGAAATACTGTTTTCAAGACAACCGATGTAGTGAGATTTTTGAGTACTTCTAACACTCAAGTACTTGCCTCCTTAAGGCAGCGCGTGCAAAATGTTCACATGCATATTCCTTTAAACCTATGCATTTATTTATTGACACTACTAGCCATTTGTAGAAAATAGTGTACTAACGTGCACTCACCGCATGAAGTATTAATTATGAAGGCATTGCAGGATGTATGCCTGATGAATAATCACATTCCTCTTGTATTGTTTCACAGCATCTAAAATTTCAGAACACAAAAAATGGACTTGGAGGTTTCTAGAACAGTGTTCATTGCAGTCCTTGGAAGCCTCCGTTCATAACTGATGACCACATCTGTAAGGAATACAATAACATAGGTGCTGAAGCCACTGTTCATGACAGAGATGCAGAGATCAAGTTTCTTTTTTACAGTTTACAGTTTACTACAGGTTTCAAGTTTATTATAAACAAGTTGAAATTCCTATCACTAGTTAACTAACCATAACCCCCGCCATACACACAAACACCCCCACCCCACCCCCTGAAATTATGCTGTTATCCCTGTCCTCTGTTGTAGGTTAATAATCCCTGCAAAAATATTTTGTATTTGCTTTTGTATTATACATTCTTTGTTGTTTTCTGCTCAGCTTTAGCTGATGCTGAAACGTAGTGCCTCTCTAGATCACTACTTGGCAGCTGCTTGACTTGACTTGTGTCAAATTTGCTTGCGGTGGCAGTGTGTGAATAGGAGGTTCAGGAGGTCTTGTTTTACCAGTGACCATGCAAACATTATGAACTGTTCCTATGTTTCTTTATGTATTGTGCCAGATTTTTACACAGGTTTAGATCAGATCTGTTTTCTTATCAACCTAATTCAAATTGGGGCTGCAACAGTGGGGCATCCAATCCCCCCCCAAGTGAAACCGTATATTTACGCTATTTGTCCAAATAAGATTCAGGTGTTGGATAATATGGTCACTGGCGGGAAATCTCCGTCCAGGGAAGTGAAAAATCTAACCATGAGAGACAAATGCAAAACTGCACAGAGTGCTCCATTGAGACTGAGAAAGCAGGATAGAAGAAAACTCTAATAAATGAAAAACGCTGTTAAACCGTTTTCCATGGGCATACGTATAGCAAATGTACAGCCTGCATCCTGCGCTAATTTTAGTGGAGTGAAATTTGCACTGAACCTTTTTCCACCTGGAATCTTTACTTTAAATATTGCGCTCCGCTCATGGAAGATTTCTTAAGCATTTCAACCTGCTTTAAGACCAGACTTAAAAAGTACTGGACTTACCGTAGTTACTCAGTTAATGCTTGTCCAGGCAGCCACATTTTGTAATAATGACAGTGTTCATTTGAAAACCACATAGTTTAGAGGTGAAACTCAAATGAAACATGTGGTTTGTATTCCGATTATATGTATTGATTGTATTCAGATTAAATGTATGCTAGTTTAAAGTTTGGAAATTTTGCACTGGCAATTCTAGCTGGAGATTTTGTGTTTCTGTAGTGCTTTCACTTCACTTCACTTGATGATTTCGTCCATAATACCGAACTTACAACACTAACAGACCGGTATAGGTGTATTAAACACTGATGTACCGGTATGCACGACGTATATCCTCCGAGCATGTGCTAACACTAGCATAGCCCTTTAGGCTCTTTTGTTTCATGTAGCTTTTGTTTGGGATGAGCTGTAATCATTTGACAATAATGCCATAGAGGTACTTTATTGTAATGATAGCTAACGATTGACTGTAAGATTGTATTTGTGTGGTACTGGTAGAGTACTGTAACTGTGAGATTTAATTGGCATGTTGTGTTGTCCTGTAGATTGATTTATGTTGTGGAACCAGCATGGTGTAGTTGCTTCAAAGCTTTAAAGTCTGGATTTTGCAACAAAAATGCTGCCAAATAGTGAACGTTGAAGATGCAGTTTGTAAGTTTTTTTGGGAAAACACTTGTCTCCGGATGTCTGTTATCTCCAACATTGTTACTATTCGTCTACTGATCATTTCCAAGTTGCAAAACTGACTATTTTGTGTGAAGAAATATGAGGGGAAACTCCTATTTTAAGTGCTTTTGCAAAGACTAAACGGAGAAGCACTTCTGATTCCTAATATTTCATTGAATGCAAACTGACAAACTGCATCTTAAAATCTTGACAATTTTGTCGGCAATAGTATACTTTGTATGTTAGTTATAACTTGAATTGAAATGGGTTTGCTTTGCCAAAGTAAGTTTCCATGCAAAACGGTTTTGGTTTGCTGAGCTATATTACTGTACATTATCCCCGGCGTGCACATTCGTTATGCTCTGTCGATATCTACATAAAGTCTAGTCCGAATAATGTGGCTATTCCGGTTTTGGTTTTTGGAGTGTTCCTGGATCTTCCTGATGATCTGTATGACTGTCAACCTCCACTTGTATCAGGCATTCGGCTCTGCACTACATTCAAGCTGGTATGCTGTGAGAATAAGTTCAAGTTGTCAAATGCAACTAGAGCATAAAAATGGCCACAAGCGTATTTCTTTGTGGTGTATTAACAAGGGAGTGATAGCTATAGAACTACCTATTATTTTTGTACTAATTTAGTGAATGTAAGTGATTTTATTTTTAATGCACTGTATTACTATGGATGTATGTAGCGAAAATGTGATTGTAGCCATAAGTTTGTGACTGTTTGATGTGCTTTTTTTTCTTGCCATACCTAAACATTTTAGCAACGTGTGTGTTGCAAAACACCAAAAGACTCTTGAAGAAGTAGTACCTTGAAGAAGAACTCTGATGTGTATGAGGTGTATGAGAGTTACTATGCCCAATCAAGGATCTGGGATTTCAATCTATAAAATAAGCTAATCAAATATATTGATATTTGATCATCTATCATGCAATTATATTTTCTTCTAATAGTCTCGTCAGAGATGGAATTCCGTCCCACGATGAAAGATTTGATTTTGAAACGCGTTCTTTTGGGTACTGCATCTTAAAGTTGATTACCACTCAATTGAAGAGTTCATATATGTTGTTCCTCTGGTCTGAGGACAGTGTTGTGATATAATCAGCATTTTGTATCATTCACAACTCACTCCCAAAGCTAAAACCACGGGACAGAGACCCTAATCTGTCATGTCAAAGTTGAGCCAAATTGGTTTTTTATTCTCTTTGGATCAGTACATAGGTATGAGATTACCTGAAAATCATGGCACCAAACTCACAATTCTAGAATAAAGTTTCTTGGGAGTGAGTGATAGAAATGACATATATGCAAATGCTGAAATTCAGTGTTATCAGTTTTTAATGAATAAGGCTGCATATTAAGAATAAGACGCTTTTAAGAATTTTGTAGGATTGGTTGCTGTACACGGAATGTAATAAACAACTGGTGAAAGGATCGATCTTCTCTGTTTGATGTTCATCAAAACAAAGACCCAGATTTCAACATTTTGCTTTGTCAACAATTTGGTTAATTAAGACAACTTCAGTTTACTTTTTGAAATAATTGCTTTAGTCCTTACAGATCAACACCAGGTAAAACTTTCTATGTATTCCAGGCAAGGTCTACTGTGGACGTTTTGTCTGTAGAATAACAAACTACTGCTTTGATGTGTAGTTTGTACAGGACACTCAGTGTGCTGTGGTAGTTTGTACAGGACACTCACTGTGCTGTGGTAGTTTGTACAGGACACTCACTGTGCTGTGGACATGTGAAAGATTTGAGCAGTCTTGCTGAGCAGCATTTCTCAGTGGGATCCTTTGTCTCAGTCATCTGTTGCACACACTCCAACAGCTGTGGCAGCCTTTCAATGAGACCCCTATTCTCTTCTAACTGGTGCCTGTTAACACAGTGCTCACTAGGCAGGTGGTTTGCCCTACAGTATGCATGGATAGCAGTGTAGGAAATGTAAAAAATAATTTGGGGGTAAAGTCTGCCCCACGGTCTAAAAAATGGGGGCATTTACACAATTGTGGGGGCACTTAAAAAAACCCGAATTACTGCATAAAGTTGCCAACGTGTAGTGTGAACAACAGTTTGTGTGAGTGTGTTCTTGGGGGCAATTTTTGCCACTGGATCATGGTTTTTAGGGGCATTCTGAGATTTCTTGGGGGCATTTTTGCCCTTGCCCCTGGCTAAATTCCTACACTGGATAGTAGAGCTGTGCCTTACTTACTAAGCTTGCACTGCTTGTATTCCTCATTTAATTACCGTAAATTCCGGACTATAAGCCGCACCGGTGTATAAGCCGCACCTGCAAAGTTGACTATTTTTTTCTTATATAAGCCGCACCGGACTATAAGCCGCAGGTGTTTTAATGGTTTTTTTTTTTTTTTTTTTTGTGTTTTAATGTTTAATTACCATAAGGGTTCATGCACAGAGGGGATTGTCGGGAAAGAGATGGCTGTTTGAGGAAGCTCCCATTTATTAACATTTCAACAAAACAACATAACACAACACCACCTGTGTTGTTTTTTACAGTGCACACAGTGTCATACAGTGTCATACAGTGTGGTGAAAAGAGGGCAAGAGAGGAAATTAAAACTTATTATAGTTATATAGGATTTATAGTTAGAAAGAGTGCTAAAAAAGAGAGTTTTTTTTTTTTTTTTTTTTTTTTTTTGGAAAAAATCCATAGATAAGCCGCACCGTTATATAAGCCGCAGGGGCCAAAAAAGCCCAAAAAACGGGAAAAAAGGTGCGGCTTATAGTCCGGAATTTACGGTAATCCGTTTATATTCTAATGTCCAGGATGCTACATGTCCAGATCAGTGTGAAGCAGAGATTAGTCACGTTTTGAGAAGTCAAAATGTCTTTTGTAAAGGATTGTTTTTTACTTACAGAATACATTAAATGTGGCAGTGGCATTTTGCTTTTTTGAAGTGTCTTGAGTATAAATTTAAATCACCGTGTATAGCAGTCACGGTATCATTGGCTATCTCACAAAGTCATATTGAATTATTATTTATAAAAATGTATAAAAAATATTTCTATCCTATATTTCTATTTAAATAAAAAACCGAATGACGGTATAGCCTTGTTGTGGTCATGAGTGTGATGTCAGGTCGTGGATGATGACGTTGCTCTTGTGTTGCAGATACCTTGCAGGCAGCTCTGCTGTCCCCTCCTTCAGCACCCAGCCTGCTTTGCTCTGCCCCGTCTACCCCGGCCTGGCAGACTGCTTCATCCCCGCCCCGCCACCCAACCTCTCTAAGCTCATTCACCGGCAGCAGAGTCCCCGCGAGCGCAAGGCCTCGCCCTCCTCTCTGCCCGGACGCCTCAACAGAGCCCTCTGCCTGGGCACCATGCCCTCCCTGACCCGCACAGGTAAAGACATCGACAGAGCCCTCTGCCTTGGCACCATGCCCTCCCTGACTCGCACAGGTAAAGACATCAACAGAGCCCTCTGCCTTGGCACCATGCCCTCCCTGACCCGCACAGGTAAAGTCACTGTCAGCATGCAGACACAAAGGTTAAAGTCGAGCTGAACCCAAAAATGACTTTTATTTTATTTTAGTTCAAATACCTGGGTATGCAGTGCACCTATTTAATAATGTATGCAAAAAAAAATCACAACAATCTAATTTCTTTAGTTTTTCACACTTTTTCACATCAAAAGTTCATTTTTCAAGATTTCATTGATAACAGTAATCTACAGTTTGCTGACGTCACCTAGTACTATCAAATTTCGACCCCATTTCAACCAATCATATCACGACATGCAGCTGTCAATCAAATCTTCATTTCAGGATCATTTTCTCTTCCAAATGAAGTAGAAAATGGCGCCTAGTGCCTGTCATCTGGCAGAATTCCTATCCCATAAACTAACTACTAACTTGGCCAATTGTTAGAAACACAAACAAAAAACAAAAACTATAATCTCTAAGAATGCAAAGAAATGTAACTGGCTCGTTAAAACGCGCATTCCAGGGATATCGTATTTACAGCAGCGATAATGCCGCGCGCATCCGAGAGCTTGGTTGTCAGGGGTCGCACTTCGGAGATTCCAGGCCGACGTGCTGCACTCTCCGCTCAGCAACACGAAGGCAGCTGGCTGCCTGCGGCTCGCTGAGCTCCACTCCTCCCGTCAAAAGGCTCTTCCTGAGGGGAGCGCCACAACACACTGAATCCCACTCGATTTGGAGGCGGAACACGCCAGGATTGGCCAAACCCCAATCCAGTCCCCAGAATTGTCAATTAAAATCATCGACATGCTACTATGACCCGCCTCTCAACCCGTCATCTTAGACAAACTATGTTTTCAGTCTGAAACGGACTCATTATGCACGTGACGAACGGGTTCAGTTCGACTTTAAGTTGAGGTTGTGTGATACGGGTGGATCCTACTCCGGCGTGGCATGATATGAAGAAACCTCGTTTGACTGATTTGGTTTTGATGCCAAATAATTTCTTTGTGGTTTAATGAGTCAGAAAAACCTGCTCTTGCTTCTGCGCCACTGTAGCCTGGCTCCAGACCTTCACAGCCACGCCCACTCCACAGTTGTGGATGAAGAGGAAATGAGTTTATGAGTTGACGATTCAGTCTGAATATCAGGCTAGCTCCACTGTGCTCCACTCTGCTAGCTCCACTCTGCTAGCTCCACTGTGCTCCACTGTGCTAGCTCCACTGTGCTAGCGCCACTGTGCTAGCACCACTGTGCTCCACTGTGCTAGCTCCACTGTGTGCACGGTGTGAATATTTGTTCCCAAGTAGCTGGTCATACCCTCTTACTTAAAGGTCCCATTCCGTGCAAAAGCTGTTTTTACTTGTAAATGCATATATACTGCTGTCAGCCCTCCCTGTAATGAGTGGTCACACGCTCAGAACTGCCACAGTTGGATTTGTCCCTATCCAGCGTCCCTCTGCAGTCTCCTCCAAGCCACACCCCCAAACGCTTCGTTTGCCCAGAGGGGAATCTGGGGGAATTGGGACGTCACTAGCTTCCTCCTGCATACTGCGCGGGTCTCTCACACAAGCTACCTGCACCATTTAGTCTATAGCCACAAAATTAACACTTCTAGCTGGAGCGACGCCAACTGTACGTGATCCAGCAACTGCAGAGGTGCATTCGGTAAGTCTAGGCATTTTGAGATGTCCTCTTTAGCGTAGTACCGTTTAGTTAACGATAACTCGCAACCTAGCGTGCTGGTCCACAGACGCTAATCTGATTGGCCGCTGGGAGCCTGGGGCGGGCTCTCCCTCAGCGGCCAATGGGAACTGTTAGTTCTGAATATATTATAGAAACAGGCCATTCTTGGGAAGCGACCAGATGAGGAAGTGAGAACTCCGTCACAACAAACGGGTTTGCTATATTTTCGACAGATTAATCCAGAATCATGTTTTATGGACCAGAGACACACGTTTTTAAGAGGTTACAGCTGCACGAATTGGGACCTTTAAACTGTCTCAGGGGGCGGCTGTGCCTATTTGGCCTCATGTCTTACTTACATTTTCCATTGCCTCGTCTCCCATAGAGCAGCTATGGGAGACGAGGCAATGGAAAATGTAAGAGTTTCATTTGATTCTTTCTTGCTTTCCTTTGCATACAAAGCAATTTGACGGCCTAATCTGACACAGTGCTCAATAGTCGCATTTCCATCAACGTATTTTGATGTGCGTTTTGTAGTATCGCATTAGAAAAGGTTGATGGAATTTGGAAATGGCAAAATCTGAGAGGGAAAAAGTCCTCAATTTTGCAAAAAAAAAAGTTTTTTATGCTCACTCAAGGTGGTTTTTGCCTTTCTCGTAAAACAGTTAATGCGCAAAATGGACGATGGAAACTCTTTTTTCGTAATAAGTGATGAGCTGGACCCCGTGTCCTGCACAGCTGGCACCATGTCCGGTCGCCTGCGAAGACTTCTGCTGCCGGAACCGACGCACGACCGGCCCAACAAACGACCCGATAGTCCTGCAGCAGATCAAATGTTGTTCTGGATCCTAAAGTGTTGCACCTAAAGGCTCTCACTGCGTCCCTAAAATGCCTTTTGCACGGTGACTCCCACAACTGTTTTGTGTGACTCGTTTCCCAGCTATATGGCGAGCATTGCAGAATGCGCATTTCTCCTGTGATCTTGACCGTAATATTTACTGATCACAGCCAAAAAGAAAAGAAATACCAGCAGATTACCGTACATGACATAATTATTACGATTAATTCTCCTATCAAAGCACTCTATCTATGATCTTGACCCCCTAGGGCCCACACACAGCCTACTTATTCGCTGAACAGCCGTTAACGGGAACACATCTGATTCGATTGTTAAGATTCTCGACTTTTCAAAAGTTCGCTTAGAATTTGCGTAAAATCTGAATGGAAACACGTCGGCTACTAAATGTCTGTTCTTGGCTTTAAATCGGTGTCTCACGTGGTTGTGCCACTGTTTCTGAACTTTGGAAAGACTGGCTTTGTTTCCAGGAAGATGATATCTGTACTGTTGCTGTCACATGTAGTTGTTGTTGTTTCATGTATGCTTTATGGTTTTGCTAACTGCGCTAATTATACATTCATCTTATTTTCAGATTCGGGCTACCTGTTTAGTGGAAGCAGGCCTCTGTCACAATACAAAGACTCCCCAACCTCAGGTATGAAAACACCAAAGTGATCCCCACTTTAACCCTATGATATTTTTGAAAAAGTCCAAACTCTCACAATGCATTTTGATTGACGTTCCTCGCTCCTCGATTGTTTTTGTCACAGACTACTTTTCGCTGAAGTCCGGGAGTCGCCCGTCCTCCCCGGGCCTCTCCCCGGGCCCCTCCCCGACTCCCTCGGTGGCCGGTTCGGTAACGTCCACCTCCAACTCTGCCCGGCACTGCCGCCCGCTCATCAGCCCCGCCCGCCTCAACATCAGCGGCCGCAAACTCCGCCTCTTCTCTGCCGAGGCCGAGCCCGCGCCCACGCCCAGGTCCCCGCCTGTGTCCCCCTCCCACTTCTACGCTGAGCCCGCCCCTTCCATTTACAGCGGACGCTTTTCCACGGACATATCACCCTTCCAAAGCCAAAATGGTAAATACATACGTTTTATTGTTAGAATTTATGTTGTAAGATACGATGCATGTAATCTTTTTTGATACACCACATTTTTCTTTATTTTTACTATTTTCCACATTTTAGAATGATAAATGAAATGACATAAATGGAATTATGCACTGCCAAAAAAGTGTTCAACAATCATTATTTACAGTATATAAACAATCATTTATATTTGTCTAATAAACCAATTTCAAGCATTTACTCAAACGCTTTTAGATGGAAATGGCTTTAATACGATGAAGCACATTTCAAATGTATAGTATGAAGTGTGAATGGAGATGGTTGTGTCTTTGCCTATATGACTGACCTGGCTCCACTGTGCTGCAGATTTGACCTCCTTGTTAAGAGACGGCAGCGTCATCGAGGGGGAGAAACGAGGCAGCTCCTCGGGGTCCTCGGCTTGCCTGGTCGACACCACGACACAAGGACCAGAGAGCGGCCCCCCATCTAAAGGTGAGCTGAGCAATCTGATTTACACACATGGGGAGGGAAATGGGGGGTCCTGGGCTGAGTTCAGCCCCGACAACACGCAGCAAAATGTTTATTCAAACAGAAACAGAGGTGCATTGAACTCCTTGTTGTGTTGCACCCATCTGTTGGATCCACTGTGTGCACTGCACATGGTTTTCAGATTGAACATGCCCCTGGTGGCTCAGTGAGCTAAGGCAGTGATTCCCAACCAGGGGTACGCGTACCCCTAGGGGGGGTACTTGAGCAGCTTGCCGGGGATACAGGGAAATTCATTTCGAAAGTGATTTTAAAAAATCAACTCATTTCATAAGCAGATTGCTAAAATGGTACGTGCAGCATGCCGCAAGTTACCCCCTTGCAGTTGTCAACTGTTGCACTATGTGAAGAGGTCACATTCACGCACGTCAGAACTGTGCAAACCACCTAGCTAGCAAACATGGATCAATTGCTCCAACATCCAGTTGCTGTCACTCCAGATTCAGGTTTAGGGAAGCCCAGTGACAAACGGAGAAAAGAAAATATATTTTGTATGGATTTACTTGTATGACTGCAAGGTTTGTGTTAAATATGTGGGCATACAAGTTTAATATGAGTTTAATATAACAAATTCAGGAGAATCATCAACACGCAATGAGTGACGGTAGTATTGTATTGACATGACAAAACAGCTCAAGGGGTACATAAGGGTTGGGAAGCACTGATCTAAGGCACATACCAGGTAGAGTTGGCAGTTGGCACGATGGACGGTGGCATCCATCCTCAATGGGCCGACCCTCGTCGACCTCTGACCTTTCTACATCTGACCATCGCGATTATTATTGTTATTAATTTTGCAGATTTAATAATAAAAAAGGCCAACTCCACTCAACCGCGACGCACAGGGGACACACAGGCGGCATTAAACAAGCGTACCCTGTCCTCAGTTCAGAGAAGCGAATAGAGTGGGGAGGAGGGAGGATAAGCAGAAGTCGTCTGTTGTGAAAATGTTAAGACAAAGAAGAAACGTTGCGTTCTTTCCTGTTTTCAACCCAATGTGAGTAACGTTTCAAGTCTTCAACTGTGAATTCAACTCGCCCGTTTCCATGAAGTCACTCCGTTACATAGGCTGCTGCTGACGTGTTTCTATCTCTCCTTGATGTTATGTCAAAACTGAGCCCACATGAATCTAACGTTATCTGGCCAGTACCTTTATGAATCTAACGTTATCTGGCCAGTACCTTTGCCCATTTTCTGTCAGCTAGTTCAATTCAACACACACACGTTGTTGGTCAGGATCTGTACCGTTAACGTTATTTGTTTTGTGCATTTCAATTAGGGGTGTCAAAAATAATCGATTATAAGATGCATCGCGATGCGGACCTGCACGATTCTGCATCGATTCACAAATGTCAAAAATCGATTATAAAAAAAAAAATATATATATATATATATTTTTTTAATAATCAAATAAAATATAATGGAAGTACATGCAGTTGTTTATTTTAATTATGGATCATAATACAATGCAATTCTAAATGCACTTTTATTTCAAAAGAAGTAGGGATGCACCGATATGAAAACTTTGGCCGATGCCGATAACAGATATTAACATTGCTGTTATGGCCGATAACCGATATTTACCGATGTCGATATGATCTGTATAAAACCACATTTTTATGATCATCACATTTTGTACATACTGAAAAACACATGTTAACACTGAATTTGAAAAAGTTATGCATTTCTTTATTTGCAAAGCCTTTGGAAAAGCCCATAAATCATAGATTTACTGCATTATTTCATATCAATGTGAAGAATTTGGCTGATAATGATAACCGATATTAACATTGCAACATCTGACCGATACCGATATGACCGATATGTTAAAAAATCGGCCGATACTGGCCGATACCGATATGATTGCCGATATATCGTGCATCCCTAGAAGCCACACAGTGAGAAAAAAGAAAGTGAGAAAAAATAAATCATGTGGAAATGTGGAATCATGGAAAAAAGTGATGCATCGATTTAAGATGCATCGAGATGCATCGATAATCGTAATCGAATCGTAGCCCTCTGAATCGTAATCGTAATCGAATCGTGAGGCCAGTGAAGATTCACAGCCCTAATTTCAATATTGCTGGTAGTGAGAGGCTATTGCTTCAGCCGCCTGTCTCTGTGCTGTAAGTAACTAGCCCGCTGGTCTCTCATGACATATAGAGCTCAGCTGTCCTGTTGTGAACGTGAACGTGCATTGCAGCGGCGCAGCGACTTCATGAATAATTAATTAACCCCCCCTCAACGACGATGCCATCATCCATCTATTGGCTATATGGTTGACATCGCACAACCCTAACACCAGGTTGAAATCCGGATCAGGACCTTTGTATGTCACCACCCCCCTCTCTTTTCCCCTATTTTTCTTATTTCTCTTCACAATTTTTTTTGTGTGCAAAAATGCTGAAAAATAAACTCCAAACATGGGAGGGAAATAGGTACGGTACTATGTATTTTGGATCTGTCAGAAATCACATCCCATTTAGTTATGAAATGCAATTCTGATGATCATTTTAGAAAGTCATTAAAAAAGTAGTGCTGGTGAGAATGCAAAGTAATTTGACTGCTTTTGGTTTGAGTCAAATGTCTCTGATGTGGACCTCCAACCTCGAGGACCACTTATCGTTTGTGCATCAACACAGTAATGTGGATTAGGTGGTGAAGGCTCAGATTGCTGAGCTTTGTATTTGGTCGTAAATCTGCAGTATTATCGTATTGATTTGTTATTGTGACGCGTGTCTTGAATTTCAATCTCGGCAATAAAAGGTCAATAAAATGAACCTAAATTTAACACACTGAAACCTCTATGAGGATAAGTGGAACATGTATTTACTGACAGCAACACAACTGTAAAATACATAAAATGTGAATGCTTGATTGTTTTCATTTTTGCAAGAGATACTTGAATATTTACGGTACTCATGATGGTCATGTGCTTGCACTAAATATTATTGACAGTGTTGGTTTGTTTTCTGTGACGTTTCCAGGTTTTGTGAAGCGTCTCGTCTGGCCAGGGCTTTTACTCGTGAGCCTGAGTGCCAACTTGTTCTTGGGCTCGCTCTACATGTACCGCAACTGGAGATGAGCCCGGGACGGATGTGCTGCTGTTCTCTGGTGTGTCCGGCACCGAGCGCGTCGGCCTCGGGTCGGGCCTTCACACCTTCACACCCTGTCTCATCTGGAGACCTGGGGGGTCCAGAACATGGCTCTCCTCCTCTCTGGCAGAAACTGGTGCTGTTTGTTGAAGATACTACTAACGTCCACTGACAGCTTGTCTACAAGCACGTCTGTCTCCCTTCTGATTGGAGTTAGGAGAAAATGGTGTGGTGAAAATGCAAAAGTTATGCCATGAGTTTTGTGATTGTAATGGCTTAAAAATGTTTTGGCTTTTCTATCGAATGTGATCTGACCTTGTTTTTTTTTGTCATGTGGTTTATCACTGAAAACTCCAGATATTCGACTCATCTTTTACTTGAACACAGATGCACGTGTCGTTCATTTAAAAAGCTCAACTCTTCACACTGATGGCTTGATGGCTTTTTTTTTTTTTAAACCATGCGGTGAATTGTGCAATAAACGATGTGCTGTTTTAGCCAATGCAGCTTTGATACACAAGTTCATGTGTCATCTGTATTGATCGTGTGCGTTACCTCTCCCAGCTGAATCACATCTCTAGTTGTGAACACTATAGCTCAAATTAAAAGAGACGAAGCAGCACGTTAGTGACAGTCTTGTGCATATTTGGAAATTGTACATCATTTTCACTTGGCTATTTCACTATTTCACAGCCGTTTATCTTTTCACATGGGAAAGAATGTCATGCCAAACTCCATGCCAAAATCTGCTCATTTACTGTTGCCTCTTTTTTCTTTCTTTTTTGAAACATGCATACTAGAAAATCAGCTTGAAGCATTTCCAAATCATTAGGGTCCACTGATAAATTTGGCATACTTCTAAGTTACAGATCAAATATAACGGTTGAGATGTTCATTATTATAATATACCATGGGTTGCCAAATTACCAGTTAGTCCTACTGATTTGTTAATATAGTCTCAAGTCATATAGTCAAAGGTGTGTATTGTTTGCTATTAAGCGAGGCAAAATTAACCTGCCACCTTTCATTGGCTATGTATGTTGCGTTCTTACAGAGAAAGAATGGCATAGTTTGACCAAGCCACTAAAACAAAATAGTCAATACCCTTTTTTGTAATTATCTTTCATAAACATTCACTTGTAGCGTAAGTTTTATTTATACACACTTTACAAGGAACTGTGTTAACATTCATGGTTATATATCTGCCGGTTCAAAGTTACACATTTTGTCACTGTCATTCACTACAGGTTTGCTCATAGTTGACCAGACCGAGTCATTTTCTGTCACCTCTCTTCATCAGAGAGACTGTTTTTGTGTAGAATCTAAGGGTCAAAGATCAGGTGCAGTTACAGGATCTTATTTTAAGTTTCTATTTATTAAAAAAAAAAAAATACTGAAGTGTGTCACTGTGTTCTCATGATGCTGTTATGCATGTTTGCATATGAAAAGCACAGATATGCCATCAGAAGTTATGCTCTTATACATGCCTTAGAACTAGTTGAACATATACAACTGTGCTTCTGATATTAATACATTTGTTATATATAATTTGTATTATTTGAAGGAGAAAAAATCCATTGAATGACTTTGCCCTTATTCTTCAGAATGTTCAAATAATTTTATTAGAAATGTTTATATGAAGAGCACATGTTTTATTATAGTGTTGAACATTTTTGATTTGTAAGAAGTGCATACTAGTGGATGTGTATAATGTGTACAGTATATAAACAAGTTGCAAACAGGTCATGCTTTTCATATGCAACCCAACATTATGTAATTCGATTTTTGTCTTTTCCAGATGAAAAGTTGTGAATCACCATACACCTGGCGTTTGAGTCTTTTTTGCTGTTTTTGTGGAGTGTATGTGACTTTTCTCAGATAATGCGGTTATGCTCGTTTTCAAATGAAATGAAAAGTTCAGTTAAACTGTTCATTTCTAAGAAGTGTTGCTTGTCTGTGTACTTCAAGGTTATTGTAAACCAAAGTAATTACAATGATATAGGATAAAAACTAAAGGTTCTGTGAGAAAATAAATGACAATTACTTTTAGTTTCACTTTTTGATCCCAGGCATTGAGATATGAAGTGCAAAGTGTCTGCACTCCTTAAAAAAAAAGTCAGCTTGAAATAGTTTTTTGGAAACTTGTAACTTAAAAATACGAACACACTAATACATGTTTAAGATATGTTCTTGGAACAAAGTTCACTTATTGAATGGCGATTAATTTACATTTTGAAATGTGAATGTAAAAGAAGAGTTGAATGAGGCACACATCTCAGCTCAAATGTTGACTGAGTGTGTTATTGTGTTATAATCACTATTCCATAACTGCCATATTGGCCCTTTGCTGTTTGGTCAAGTAAGTCAATCAACTTTCATCCAATCCAGATTCTTTAACTGACAAGAAACTCTTGTTTTCTCTTGAATGTTGTGTTGTCATGGCTTGAGGGATTGTTTTTTAGCTGTGTTTTGTTCAGCAATGCAATTATATTTTCTGTAACAGGTAACACTGTTATCTGTGTGATAAGGAAAACATTTGACTTTTCCCCCCTGAACCCATAGTTCTATAATAAAGTGTTTGTTTTTTCTAATGAAAATGGGTTTTGTGTTATTGGTTTCCCTAGAAATCAGTGTTCTTGATATGCAGAATAATTTTACAATTTTAAATTTTATTTGATTTACATCTGAAGTATCTGCTTACTCTATCCAGATACAAAAATAAGTAATATTTCTGGCTGGTAGATCGATTTCATTGAAGCGTTGTTAAATTCGCCCCCTTCTGGCAGTAAAAGCACATTGTACCTTCAGTTAGCTTCCAGCCTCCCTCCCTGTAGTCAGACGATGAGTTTCTTTGTTGAACAGTTGAGTCTGATGTCATCTTTAACCGAGAGGTTTCATCACTGAGCTCAGACTGTGAAGGCTCAAGAGAAGAAGACACCTGTCCAAAGAGAAGACACCTGTCCAAAGGGACCCAGGTAAAGGGAGGATGTTGCCGTGGCAACGAAAGACTGAATTTGACACAGCTGATGGAGTCGAGGATTAAACCTGTCAGCGCTGAAACTATACCTTTGCGAAATTCAGACACAATTATTCTCTTCACAGTCAACAGAAGTGAATGTGTCGTCATCACCATGAGCAGTGTGAGCTGTGTTCACTGAGCTACACGTGATGAAAGTCTCCTTCATGATTGCACACTGTGTCACTTACCAGCTTTTGCAACGGTGAAGTGTTGCACATCACGAGTGGGAGGTGCCACCTGAAGTTCGCTGATTTTAAATCTACATTCACAAACTGTCAGGTCCACACAAATTCCATTTGAGTGAGTCGCATGAGAGTGAAGCAGCACAATGTTAACAAAGCGTATTTTTCTTTATTACATGGATTTTCAACTTATACATAAATGTATTAGCTATGAGGCCATTTTAATATTCTTCCTTGTTTTACCTTTATTTATACAGGGGGAGTCTCACTGAGAGCAATGCGCTGCTTGTTTTTACTTCCTTTTATGGTTTAGGGCCTAAACCATAAAAGAAAAGTATAAATATATATATATATATATATTTGCTTTATGTTCCCTGATTTTATGTTCTTGCCTTGCGTTTACATTTCCTACCTTTCCTACCTTTCATTTCTGTTGCTGTCCGTTGTATGTTTTTGTTTGTTACTCCTTTGTAAGCATGTAAGTTGTCTATAAACAAATAAAGAAAAATATTAATATTTCTAATAGGCTACTATCAATATTAGTATTACTAGTATTATTATAGTATTGATGGATGATCTACATGAAGGCTCAAAGTTTGAAAAATCTCAATATATAACTGATGCATGGAAATTAACAGTGTAACTTCAATTTTCTATGTTAACAACAAAATGAGGACACTTGCCAGGAGTCAAAGCTGGAGTCTGAACATTTGTCTCTGACTGTTGAAACCAGACGCTCTTCAGCTGATCACAGGTCAGTTTCTGCTGCGTCAACATCACACGACTAAACTAGTAGGCTATCTTTTCTCTAGACTGGTTCTCAGGGTGAAAGTGTAGTCCACCAGTTTGGTTTGTGGGGTAAAAGAAAAAGAAATAAAAAGTTTGTGAATCGTTGCTTTATAAACAGCTGATGGCTGTGTAATTTAGCTCCCTGTGAGTGCTGTGTCCCTATGAGTCCATAGAATCCATATGCTTCTCATTCTGGGGATTTTGGCTCACATTTGAAAACAAGCTTATTTTTATTTCATTTGAATGTTTTCATTGTGCTCAGAGGGAGCACAGACTTTATACAGTCTATGGGTGCTCAGAGGGAGCACAGACTTTATACAGTCTATGGGTGGTCAGAGGGAGCACAGACTTTATACAGTCTATGGGTGGTTAGAGGGAGCACAGACTTTATACAGTCTATGGGTGGTCAGAGGGAGCACAGACTTTATACAGTCTATGGGTGGAGAGGGAGCACAGACTTTATACAGTCTATGGGTGGAGAGGGAGCACAGACTTTATACAGTCTATGGGTGGAGAGGGAGCACAGACTTTATACAGTCTGGGTGGTCAGAGGGAGCACAGACTTTATACAGTCTATGGGTGCTCAGAGGGAGCACAGACTTTATACAGTCTATGGGTGGAGAGGGAGCACAGACTTTATACAGTCTATGGGTGGAGAGGGAGCACAGACTTTATACAGTCTATGGGTGGAGAGGGAGCACAGACTTTATACAGTCTATGGGTGGAGAGGGAGCACAGACTTTATACAGTCTATGGGTGGGACACAGACTTTATACAGTCTATGGGTGGGACACAGACTTTATACAGTCTATATGGGTGGGACGCAACTTTACATGGCCAGTTTACAAGTTTCTCTTCTGCACACTCACTTCCTGTTCTCACCAGCTGGTTGAAACACACTCACAAACACATCTGTGTGTTTACACTGTGTGTGGATTGAGTTTACCAGATGGTCTCTATGTCGTTCACTAGAGAAACCAGGGGCTTTCTGAGGCAGCAGACCACCAAGACCTGGTTGCGGATTAGAGATTACCACATGCAAAACAAACTAGCCTCCAACAAACTATACATTCAGCAGCTGGCAAATATTTATTAAGAATGTTCACCCGGGAATATTTCTTCCCGAGACCTTGTTTGGCATAGATATCAAGTCATACAATAATGTTCTCTGTTCATCAAACAGCTGAGAGTAAATAGCCGTATAATCTCATGTTGTTCATTGACTTTCCCCTCCATTTCCCCTTTCTACAGTAGTATTGTGGTTTAACTTCCACTTCCCATGAGAATGGTGTCATTAAATGTAGCTATAGCCTATTTATTATATTGCCACTGATCTTCTGGTCACTATATGGAAATGTGAAAAAGTAAGTCAAGTTTCAAATGATCAGGAAACATGATCAGGTCATTTAGATGGAACTAATCATTTAATTTGCCAACACAAATACATACACAAAAACAGATTCTATAACACAAATGTCCGGTTCACATAAATCAACTTAGTCACATAATAGGAAGCTGGACTTCCTTAAGTCACACTATCTTGACCTCTGAATTACAAGAACTTACACAATGACCAGTTGTGCTATGTTGCGTAGGGAGGCTACTCTGGGCCATAGTTTGTTCAATTTGTAATGTTGAAAAGAGAGCAAAACAAAAGGTATGGATTTGTCCAAAATATTTGGATCTAGGCCTACTGTAACTGCAAATAAAATATGTATTTTCTTCTGATAAGATTATTATTATTATTATTACAGTATTATTAGTATTATTATTGTTGTTGTTGTTGTTGTTGTTGTTGTTGTTGTTGTTGTTGTTGTTGTTGTTGTTGTTGTTGTTGTTGTTGTGGTGGTGGTGGTGGTGGTGGTGGTGGTGGTGGTGGTGGTGGTGGTAGTGGTTATTTATTTATTTATTTATTTATTTATTTATTTATTTATTTATTTATTTATTTATTCATTCATTCATTTATTGGATCAGCAACTTCTTCCTGAGTTTAAATTAATTTGACAAGACTTGTGGACATATTCTTAAAGCAAACATAAGCCTAAGCAAGCATTATGCATAAGCATATTAAGCATAAACAAGTAGACTCTCAAAAGTTAATTACAACAACAAAAAATAGGCTTACACACACAAGTTTACAGAAACAGAAAGAGAGAAAAAACATGAATTCAAATGGTGAGCCTATTTTCTATTATGCTTGATTATAACAAAAGTTACAATAACTCACTGTAATTTATTTAGTGTTGAGAGAGAGAGAGAGAGAGAGAGGAGAGAGAGAGAGAGAGAGAGAGAGAGAGAGAGAGAGAGGAGGGAGAGAGAGAGAGAGAGAGAGAGAGAGAGAGAGAGAGAGAGAGAGAGAGAGAGAGAGAGAGACCTTCGCTTCGAGCAGACTCAACTCTTTGCAGACGGTCCCTTGGTTGGCAGCAGGCAGCTGGAGAGGCAAAGCGCAGCCGCTCAACATCACCGCTTCAATGACAACGCACTTGACCCACGACAAGAGACACACTTCCTACATGAAGCACATTTAGCGTTAGTTCACATCTTTCAGCTTCTGGCGGGCTACAGCTCCCGGGACCATCATCGTCGTGTGCTTCTTCGGAGCCGGTGTGACTGAAAGGAACCGCCGGGCATCTTTGGACCATGAAGAGATGACCACCGTGCAGCTGTGGAGGCTCGTAGCTGAGGCAAGTAAAGTGTCTGTGTGCTGATAACAGGTTGGCTAAATAAACACGTTTTATCCACGCAGCGTGGTGCTGCTGCCGAGCAGTGGGCATAATGTGTGGTAGGTAGACTATTATTATTTTTGCTGTTTTGAAGAAGAAGAAGAATCAACTGTTTTATTTTTTTTATGTCTTTTTGACTTGAAATATCATATTTTACGCTACAGTTTTGATGCTGCCTTTAAGTATAAAGTAGCCTAGGCGAATTGGTCTGGTGGGTCCACTTTGTCGATGGGGTCTACCTGTCATGGCTGTAAACAATGTACTGAAAAGTTCAGTTTCTTTTTCCCAGCATCAATAATACCCTTTGCGGAATGACTTTTGACTGAAACCTATTTTCTGTGTAAATCATGAGATCAGAAGAGGGAATTTTCAGTAGGCGGTTAAAAATGTGTTGCTTTCCCCCTTTTGGTAGGTAGTGTGTGTTCACCTTATTTGACCCTCTCAGAAAGTGAGTCCTCCTCAGTCTGTATGATGTGTGAAGTCATTCCGGGACAAATGCTAAAGAAAAACCATACAGGCGCCTGGCAGAGAGGGCTGAAGTGTGGTTTATAGTCCACCACCACCAGTTTTCACATTCTGAAGGATCTGAAACCATTTGAACTGCAACCCAATTGTGAAGCACCGACTCGTTGCTTCACACAAACAATATGATCACAAACGGCATCAAAGTTAAATATAATTTCAGAAGCAACATCCCAGAGGAAAGAAATATCCTATAAATAACATCTCCTCTTCCTCTGATTTCATTAGCTTCTCCCAGACAGAGATGAGTTTTATTTTGTCCCTTTTCTTTCAGCATATAGCCTAAATAAAAGGAGATGTTAGGCAACAGATTTGTTCGCATACAGAGTAGTGCACAATACTCGTAGAGGAGGATATTATTTAAACTGTTTGAAACGTGTGTGTGTGTGTGTGTGTGTGCGTGTGCGTGTGTGTGTGTGTGTGTGTGTGTGTGCCGTGTGCGTGTGTGCGTGTGTGTGTGTTGGCTCTGTGTGTTTTCCGGTGGGCAGTAGTGGAGCTGGCGGTAAATGGTCGGCCGTCACCATGGCCCCGGGGAAGTGTGGGATGCCGGAGGCATGGGAGAAGGAGGGGGACCAGGAGATCATGATGGACTTCCTCCTGCCCACGGGGATCTTCCTCAAATTCCCTGTCTCGCAAAACGACACCATCAAGAACATCAAAAAAGTATGTTTCCCACCCGCTTCCCCAGTCGTCTGTGGGGGTGAAAAAAAACACATGATAAAATACGGTTTTATTCCAATGATATATGACGTGCAGTAAATATTTGTTATATGAGAGCATTGTATTTCATGAGCGACTGCTCTGATTGTCATAAATTCAGTGAGTGCAGCACAGTGCTGCGGAGAGGATGCCCGCAGTGGCGAAATGCAATTGTTCCTTAGAAGAATAATGTCAAACAGCACTTTAATATGCTTTTAAACAAATTGGCTGAATTAATATTTCACTCACATTAGTCTAATTAAAACATTACACACACCATCCCAACACGGCTTGCTTGTGCGTTAGCTTCTCCTTGAAGTCGATGTTTTGTTGTGACGGTTAGGAGAAGGAGCTTCCCTCCTTGGTCAATCCTCTGCTGAGACAGAGTCATTGAATGTGCCCGTTTCTATGCCAACTCCATTCTGCCACCTCAGGCTCTTTGATTTAGCTGTGTTAAGTAATGATACTCTTGGAAGCAATGGTTAAGAGATTAAATGTCTTTGGAGTTTGTTTTATTCACACGAAAAACGGGAAAATGTTGAAAATTAGCAGGGTCATTTGTTTCAACAATTGCGACAGGTGAGACATATGTTAGACCTCAACGCTGCTTTAGTTTTTGTCTGTGTTTTAAATCAGATTCTCTCTTTTGAGTGAAGTGTGTGTGTTTTCTATGAGTTTCGCAGAGAATGCACATGTCAGGTGGTCAGAAGCTGGGCTCCTCTGATCCTGGTGTTTTGCTGCATATTACTGACTGTGTCTCTGGTGTCAGATGGTCTGGAGAAACGCCAGCAGCGAGCCCCTGTTCGGCGCCCTGGGTGTCCCCGACGCCTACGTCTTCACCTGCATCAACCAGACGGCCGAGAGGGAGGAGCTGGAGGAGGAGACGCGCCGGTTGAGTGATGTGCGGCCCTTCATGTCCGTGCTGCGCCTGGTGGCCAGGGAGGGAGACCGCGTAGAGAAGCTCACCAACACTCAGATCAGCCTCCTGATCGGCAAAGGTCAGAGTCACAGGGTGGAGATGCTGCTCTAGCCGCCGCTGAGGCATCGCAGAGATGGCTGTTACTTTGGTGACATTCTTAGTGTACTTAGTAAATATAAAATAAGTAGTAGTCTTCCATCATTATCAACAAGCAGGTTAGAGGATTAGCCACATGGCAACTGCAAACATTTCCTAGAGGCAGAAACACCTCATTGGTTGAGTGAAAAAAATATTGCACGTTCATTTCTAGCGTGCAAGTTGGTCTCTAGTGTTGGGGGACATTCACACCGAAAGCGTTTTTGGAGCTGCCAGCGTCTTTCTGCAATTCATTCTCTATGTAAGGACGCGCTAAACGTGCTTCTCTTTTAATGAGCGCACCTGGCGTTTCAGCGCTGGTGGCGTCTGTTGTTTTTGGAGGAGCACTGTGGGCGTTTTAAAGCTGAAAAAAGTTGAACATTAGAGGAAAAGCGCCCTGCTCGTCTTTTTCACTCCTCCTACCTTTTCTCCTCCAGAGGGATTGGCAATAATCTGGCTTTCATGTTGACAGTGAACAACATCAAACAGACAAAACTAGCTGGCTACCTTCCTTCTGGTCGTTGTGTTCTGATCTGTACTGCACGCGACTACAGGGGAAAACAAACGGAGCAGAAAAAAACCGCTCCGTGCGCTGTGTTTTGTGCACAATGGAAGCGCTCTCAACATGATTTTTTATCAATCAATCAATCAATCATACATGTCCCAGAAGGGCACTTTTTTCACAATTTTCTGACTGAAAAAAGCGCTTTTGGTGTGAATGTCCCCTTACTCTTGTTTTTCTTTAAGTTAGTAGCAAGTGCAGCAGGCTTCATAATCACCTTGTCATCTACACTTCAGTTCAGCGTTCAAACCTGTGGTTTTTTGGCCCTTCCCCCTTGAGGTTGAACTCGACCAAAGAGAGTATTTAGATCTCCAGAGCAGCTGCACTTCAGGGAAATGTTTGTGTAGGTATTCTAGGTAACCAAAAGCAATCTGCCGCAACAAATAGTCTTTCTCTCATTGGACGAGACTCATCATCTCGAATGGTCTCATTATGATCTGTCAGGTCTTCATGACTTCGAGGCCCAGAAGAACCACGAGGTGAACGAGTTCCGGGCCAAGATGCGTTTGTTTTGTGAAGAGAAGGCCGTGGATCGGCAGAAGCTGCCGTGGGACCAGTGGATGGAGTACAGCTTCCCGTGTGACCTGGAGCCGTGCCCTTCTCTGCCCGAGTCAGGGAAGTCCAAACGCGCCAAGAAGATCTTCATCAACATCAAGTTTGAGGCTTGTGAGGTGAGTGGATACCCCAGAGGCTTGATAGACGACGTATTTACCTGATCTTATCTAGTCGTTTTTATGAGTCACATTTGTAAAGGTTCCAAATCTCATCTTCTGGTTTGATGGTGGCGTCAGATGGGGGGGGGCCACACTCAAAGCACAAAAAGCTTTGACAGGAACACTTGTGGTTCCAACCTTGCGTGGACACATTCAGATTCTGGAGGTTTTAGCTAAATGCGAACCTTCCTGGGAAATCCCCCTCCCACACCACAAACACCACCTTGCAAAGCTGCAACAAAAACAACCGCCTAGGAACCTTGGTCCACAAATATGAAAACTTAACGTTGTATGATTTCCCGTGAAACTGGCACTTTTTTTTTAAATCTGAGCTACCGCTGCGTCTCCGGCTCCCCCACAGGAAAGCTTCATGCTCCAGCAGGACCCCGAGGACCAACCCATGGCTCTGATCAGGAGCGCGCTGAAGAAGAAGGCCACCGTGTTCCGCTCGGTCCGTAAGGAGCCAGAGGACTACACCTTGCAGGTCAACGGCAGGAACGAGTTCATCTACGGGCGACACCCGCTGTGCCAGTTCAAAGTGAGTGAGCCATCCCCC
This sequence comes from Poromitra crassiceps, assembly GCF_964638095.1. Classification (NCBI taxonomy): domain Eukaryota; kingdom Metazoa; phylum Chordata; class Actinopteri; order Beryciformes; family Melamphaidae; genus Poromitra; species Poromitra crassiceps. The sequence goes on along the minus strand of NC_139627.1, from coordinate 3,097,188 downwards.
TTTTTTTCATATTTTATTTGATCATTTTCAGAACATAGAAAACAAAAAACAGGCTCAGACAAAAAACAAAAACAAACAAAACATACATATACCAACATTAATATTACAACATGGCGCTACCAGCCGCATCAAGTTCCCATGTGCTTGTAAGAAATGTGCGTGGAATCCCGTGCAAGGGGTCCATGAGAAGTCGGCCGAGCAAGTTACTTGTCGTTCTTAACATCATCTAAGTAGGTTGAAATGGGTCCCAGATGATTGTGAATTTCGTAAATGAATTGGTCCTCAGGAACCGAAGTCTCTCCATATGTATAACCGAGACCATGTTTGTCAGCCACAGCTGAAAAGAAGGTGGAGAGGGGGACTTCCACTCCTTCAAAATGAGTCTCTCTTGGCGATAGTCGTCCCCTGCGTCAGAGACTGTTGTATAGCCGTAGGGAGGAGCAGAGAGGATTCTGAGCAGCCGAAGATGGCGAGCTCCGCCTCCGGCCGAAGGGTTATTTTCTAAGCCTTAGAGTACCAATCAAATATTTTGGCCCAGAATCCAGATAGTGAAGGACAAAACCAAAAAGCATGGGATGTGAGCGATCCCTTTTGACCGGAGCTGTTTAGCTGTTCTCTTCTCAGTCAGTGTGTGTGATGTTCTGTTTGGGTCGTCTCTTCTCTGTATCTTCTCTGTGTTCTGTCTGTCTGTCTGTCTGTCTGTCTGTGATCTGGGCTCTGTGCAGGCGGGTCCATTCAGTGCTGGAAATGCTCTGTCAGTTCAGGAGTGTGGTTGTGACTCAAGCGTTCGGTGGCAGGAGACTCCACTGTTGATTTTGAAACTCCAGCTACCTGCTGGGGTGACTCATATCTGTCTCGCAGGCACAGCCCCGCGTCCATACACACATAATATGATTTCGGCTGCATTAACCTACAGCAAAATGAACAGCCTCCAGGAGTCAACCAGTGCACTCACAACACGGGGGGGGGGGGGGTATCTGTGGGTGAACTGAGCCATGGCTGTACCAGTAAGGACAAATCACAACAACAACGCTTTCTCTCCCCCCCGTCCTCTCCCCCCCTGTCCTCTCCCCGTCTGTCCGTCCATCTCTCTCCCCCCTGTCCACCCATCTCTCTCTTTTCCCCCCTTAAAGTACATCTTCTCCTGTTTGAGAAACGGTCAAAACCCTCATCTGATCATGGTCCACCACACCACCATTGGCAAATACCAAGAGGAGCAGGGCAGCATGTGCAGCCAAGTGTCCAAGAGCCGCTCCTCGTCCAGACCTCCTCCCCTGCCCCTGAAGAAGGTAAGAGGTCAGATCCTCCCGAGGACAGCCGTGGTCTTTCATTAACAGACCAGCTCTTTCTCTCTCTTCTCGCTGTCTCTCTCTCCCTCTCTCTCCCTCTGTCTCTCTCTCTGTCTCTGTCTCTTTCCCTCTCTTTCTCTCTCTCTCTGTCTGTCTCTGTCTCTCCCTCTCTTTCACTCTCTGTCCGCCTAAGAGTTTTTCCTCAACCAGACTGCGGACTTTGGCATGCCTTCAACAATGCTGTGCAGCTGAATGTAGATCATTTACACTGTACGCCTTTGCTTACATTTAGTTGGACATAATATGTTGGAGCTGTAGGGTCAAAATGCGAAACTATTATCCTTGTGTTTTTCGTAACAATTTTGCCATACGTAATTCATTGTATAAGTTTGGGAAGTATGATTAATCAAAAACAAATTGCAAGTTCATTAGATACAGTTAAGACTTCTTTTTTCTTTTTTTGGAGGGGGGGTTAATACTTTCAGAATGACATAGGATTGCTTTTTTTTTATTACCGTATTTCAGACTTTGTTCCTCTTTCTTTTGTACTTTGTTTTGAAATCATACAGTATTTTGCATCTTTCTTTTGTCATAAATAAATTAAACACAATTTATTAAATAAACAAATAAATAATGTATTTATTTGTTAAATAAATCTGTTAAATAAAATGTTTCATGAATTCTGAGGATGAATGTAGTTTGAAATGTGGGGAAAGAATGGAGGTGGAGAATGACATGTTCCTCTCTTCACCAGCAGAACACCTCGTCTCTGTGGGCCATCAATGAGCCCTTCTACCTGCACCTGGTGCAGGGCAGCAGAGTCAATGCAGACGAGGGGATGAAGGTGGGTGGTGGTGTGGTTTTTTTCTCACTTTGCTCCTCAATGAAGTGTAGCATCTACTTGTTTACCAATATCTCAATTTCAGTTGTACGAGCCGGAGGGGGTTGACATGTAAATGACAGGGTCACATGGCGCAGACCGCACGTTTCCCATAATTCATCAAGGCGGTTGGTTGAAGCTTCAAAACAGGAAGTGGGGAGGGCCTATCTGGCTTTCGCGTCTCATTCTGGGGCCTAGATTCTACGAAAAGGACAGCCTTCGTGCGCTCTCTCTCTCTCTCTCTCTCTCTCTCTCTGTCTCTGTCTCTCTCTCTCTCTCTCTCTCTCTCTCTCTCTCTCTCTCTCTCTCTCTCTCGCTTGTAATGCACTTATTCTTTTTTTTTAAGGCGAGATGCATGTTGTTACTATTGCAGATAGCGACTGACGGGACTGACCTATCTCAAAATGGGATGAGTGTCCCTGTCAAGTTTGTTGAAATTATGATGTTGCACTTTAAATATCTGGTAGAAGCATTACTCCTATGTAGAAACACTCAATAATGTGTTCTCTATTTTTCCCCATGCTTTCAGAGCCGCCCCCCCCCCCCCCCCCCCCACACACACACCCCAAATTTGACAAAGATGAAAAAATGCAGAGAACCCAAGTAGGGGAGTGGGGTTAATGTGTGTCTTTGTGATTCAGTTTCATAACTAACTCTGTTACTGTTTAGATGGCTTATTAAGTGTAAGTGCGTTTCCGGCCGCTGCCTCTCAGAGCGCATCATGACTCATGGCAAATTTATCCTGTCGCATAATTATCAGTCATGTCTGCAGTTGGCAGGCAGAGGTTTGAGAGAGAACACACCCTTGGGGAGAATATCCACTCGTATATATTTACACCCTTGGGGAGAATATCCACTCGTATATATTTCGGAGATCTGGATTGGGACCAGCCCAAATTGGCAAAGGGCAGAACCGTAATGGCCGCGCAGAATTGAATTATGACTGGGGGGGGGGGGGGGAGAGAGGGGACACATGGGACTTCTTGGTGGTTGATCATCTTTGACAGACTAGACACACAGCAGCAGTGAAAGGCATTGTGGTCTGCCTAACTGATGGAGGTGCAGACCTTTGACTCATAGCTGCAGTGGCACAGGAAATCCTCCACAAACAATCTCCCCGTGACAAACGACAAACGTCTCTGCTCCCAGGCCACATGCGATCCCCCCCCCCCCCATGTGTTTAAGCGGTGTTGTTGTGCATCAAATTCAAGACACTGGTACTGGCCTACAGGGCAGTACACCAGACAGCTCCTCTGTACTACCTACAATCTATGGTCAGGTTCCAAACCTCTCACCGCTCCCTCCGCTCCTCCACCAGTGCAGGACGCCTCGCCCCTCCTCCACTACAGGGGCTCAAAAGTCGCTCATCCCGATCGCGACTCTTCTCGTCCCTGGCACCTCAATGGTGGAACGAGCTTCCACCTTCGGTCACGACGGCCGAATCACTGCCGATCTTTCGGAAAAGACTAAAGACACACCTTTTCAGGCTCCATCTGGGCCCTTCTTGAACTAACTTCTTTCTCGCTCTCTCTCTAAAAAAACTACAAACACTTCCTTCAGAGGTTGTAGCTGTCATAGACTGTGTTGCATAGTTGATTTCTCTGTTGCTGACAAAAATGTGTTATTGTAAGTCGCCTTGGCTAAAAGCGTCTGCCAAATGACGTAATGTAATGTAATGTTGTGTGTGTTTGCCCTTGCAGCTGGTGGTCCAGGCCGGCCTGTACCACGGCAGCGAGCTGCTCTGTAAGGTGGTGACCAGCTCGGAGGTGACGATGTGCTCGGAGCCCCTGTGGGACCAGAAGCTGGAGTTTGAGATCGGCGTGGCCGACCTGCCTCGCATGAGCCGCCTGTGCTTCGCTCTGTACGCCGTCATCGAGAAGGCCAAGAAACCCCGCGGCACCAAGAAGAAGCACAAGAAAGCAGTGAGTCTCCATCACGAATAACCATATGGGATCTGTCTAAGGCCTGGGAAGGTGAAACCGGGTTGTAGAACATGCGATTGAGTGATGGCTGTGTGTGTGTGTACGTGCATGCATGTGTGTGTGTGTGTGTTTGTGTGTGTTACCGCTGGTGGGTGTGAACTTGTTAGCAAGCACAAACAGACACGTTTCCTCTGTAGTGTGTGTGTGTGTGTGTGTGTGTGTGTGTGTGTGTGTGTGTGTGTGTTTTGCTGCTGCTGTGTCTGGTTGTGCAACTGTGTTCAGTGGCAAGGCTGCGGTTAACGGCTCGTCCGCTTCAGTTCTTTTATCTCTGCATCGCTCTGAGGAAGGAAGGACTTGCGTTTTCAAGGAATTTTAAGTTCGTTTTTCACAGTTGCCCATATACAGTTTTTAACATCGCTCCCAGCCGTTTGAGCACTTTGACTGAAAAGATCATTGACTCTTCACCTCGATTGTCTGTACTAGTGACGGAGTCAGTGTAGAAGGGAGGCTTAAAGATGGTGCAAAATCATTTTATGTTGCTACTCTTCTCAAGTTAGGGTCCTTTAAAAATAAATCTTCTATACATCATCAGCACATGTGTATATTTATGTAAAAATATATGAATGCAATGGATGATTAACAAACAAATTCATTATAACGGTAGTGTTAAATTGAACAAGATTTATATTGACTATTTATTTTTTGCTAGTACTGAGCAATAATCCATGAGTCCAATGGTACTCAGCCCTGCCCTACTCAGGAGCCACAAGACAAAAGCTTTGCAAGAGCCACAATCCAAAAAAAGTCCCTTTCCTCCAATTATTTGATTAGATTATGTATGTATGTATGTATGTATGTACTGTATTTATTTATTTATTTATTTATTTATTTATTTATTTATTTATTTATTTATTTATTTATTTATTTATTTATTTATTTATTTATTTATTTAAAGTAGGCCTTAAAAGAGCCACAACTACCCATAAAGGAGCCGCATGCATGTGGCTCTAGAGCCTCGGGTTGAGCATCACTGAATGAGACACTAGTAGATATATATGTTACCATCCTCTTTGCTTCTCACTTCTGTTTTACTATAAAACCTATTCAGAAAAAACTCCTGCGCTGTGAGTGTGAAAGGGGGAGGAGCCTCTTGTGCTTTTTGCACATTGAAAAGTATCGTCAACAACAACTCCAAATTCCCCTTTTGTGGTGTGGTCTCTGCTCTGCTCTGTGGGCTCAGTGGCTGTGAGCGGCGAGTACGAGACCTCCAGGTGTGTCAACGGCCATCAGGCCTGCTTCTGCTTTCTGCCCTACTTCTCTCTTCTTCTTCCCGGCAGACTCCAGGAAGACGGGCGGATGTTGACGCTATTTTGGCGCCGTTCTCATTTATGTGTATCGCCTCTTTCTGACCCCCTATCCCCCCCCCCCAGCTCCTCATTCATGTGTATCGCCTCTTTCTGACCCCCTACCCCCCCCCCCCCCAGCTCCTCATTCATGTGTATCGCCTCTTTCTGACCCCCTACCCCCCCCCCCCAGCTCCTCATTCATGTGTATCGCCTCTTTCTGACCCCCTACCCCCCCCCCAGCTCCTCATTCATGTGTATCGCCTCTTTCTGACCCCCTATCCCCCCCCCCCAGCTCCTCATTCATGTGTATCGCCTCTTTCTGCCCCCCTACCCCCCCCCCCCAGCTCCTCATTCATGTGTATCGCCTCTTTCTGACCCCCTACCCCCCCCCCCAGCTCCTCATTCATGTGTATCGCCTCTTTCTGACCCCCTACCCCCCCCCCCAGCTCCTCATTCATGTGTATCGCCTCTTTCTGCCCCCCTACCCCCCCCCCAGCTCTTCATTCATGTGTATCGCCTCTTTCTGCCCCCCTACCCCCCCCCCCAGCTCTTCATTCATGTGTATCGCCTCTTTCTGCCCCCCTACCCCCCCCCCCCCAGCTCCTCATTCATGTGTATCGCCTCTTTCTGACCCCCTACCCCCCCCCCCAGCTCCTCATTCATGTGTATCGCCTCTTTCTGACCCCCTACCCCCCCCCAGCTCCTCATTCATGTGTATCGCCTCTTTCTGACCCCCTACCCCACCCCCCCTCAGCTCCTCATTCATGTGTATCGCCTCTTTCTGCCCCCCTACCCCCCCCCCCCCCAGCTCCTCATTCATGTGTATCGCCTCTTTCTGCCCCCCTACCCCCCCCCCCAGCTCCTCATTCATGTGTATCGCCTCTTTCTGCCCCCCTACCCCCCCCCAGCTCCTCATTCATGTGTATCGCCTCTTTCTGCCCCCCTACCCCCCCCAGCTCCTCATTCATGTGTATCGCCTCTTTCTGCCCCCCTACCCCCCCCCCAGCTCCTCATTCATGTGTATCGCCTCTTTCTGCCCCCCTACCCCCCCCCAGCTCCTCATTCATGTGTATCGCCTCTTTCTGACCCCCTATCCCCCCCCCAGCTCCTCATTCATGTGTATCGCCTCTTTCTGACCCCCTACCCCCCCCCCAGCTCCTCATTCATGTGTATCGCCTCTTTCTGACCCCCTACCCCCCCCCCAGCTCCTCATTCATGTGTATCGCCTCTTTCTGACCCCCTACCCCCCCCCCCAGCTCCTCATTCATGTGTATCGCCTCTTTCTGACCCCCTACCCCCCCCCCCAGCTCCTCATTCATGTGTATCGCCTCTTTCTGACCCCCTACCCCCCCCCCCAGCTCCTCATTCATGTGTATCGCCTCTTTCTGACCCCCTACCCCCCCCCCCCCAGCTCCTCATTCATGTGTATCGCCTCTTTCTGACCCCCTACCCCCCCCCCCCAGCTCCTCATTCATGTGTATCGCCTCTTTCTGACCCCCTACCCCCCCCCCCCCCCAGCTCCTCATTCATGTGTATCGCCTCTTTCTGACCCCCTACCCCCCCCCCCCAGCTCCTCATTCATGTGTATCGCCTCTTTCTGACCCCCCCCCCCCCCCCCCCCCAGCTCCTCATTCATGTGTATCGCCTCTTTCTGACCCCCTACCGCCCCCCCCAGCTCCTCATTCATGTGTATCGCCTATGGTATCGCCTCTTTCTGACCCCCTACCCCCCCCCCCCCAGCTCCTCATTCATGTGTATCGCCTCTTTCTGCCCCCCTACCCCCCCCCCAGCTCCTCATTCATGTGTATCGCCTCTTTCTGACCCCCTACCCCCCCCCCAGCTCCTCATTCATGTGTCCACTTTGTTTGACGCGTGTCTGACCATTTCCCACATCTCATTTTGCATTTACTGCCTCTTCTGCTGCTATTCATGCCAACTTTATATATATATATATATATATATATATATATATATATATGTTACCATCCTCTTGCTTCTCACTTCTGTTTTACTATGGGAGACGGTTACCAACTCAGCCTGATGATGGACAGTATTTACCATGTTTTTCAAAGCACTGTAATCACGGTACCACGGTAATCACGGTACCACGGTTTTAATGATAATGAAAATTTGAAACGGTACATATATATATATATAATATTAGGGATGTAACAATAACCGGTTTTAATGATAACTGTGATAAAATCCCTTACAATAACCGTACCATTTCAAATTTTCATTATCATTAAAACCGTGGTACCGTGATTACCGTGTTACCGTGATTACAGTGCTTTGAAAAACATGGTAAATACTGTCCATCATCAGGCTGAGTTGGTAACCGTCTCCCAGATGCAAACGTGCAGCCTTGGAGAAATGACTTCAGTGAGTGTATCAATCCTTTTTGGGTCTGAGTTTTCAATATAAAACCTTGTAAAATGATTTCAGTGAGTCTCTCAGTACTTTTTGAACATTTTCAGCAATCTTTTACGAATACCGTGATAATACGATAACCGTGATAATTTTGGTCACGATAATCGTGATGTGAAATTTTCATACCATTACATCTCTAATATATATATATATATATATATATATATATATATATATATATATACAGTATATATATATACATAACTCCACTCAACTGCAATGCGTGGAGGATGTGCAGGCGGCATTAAACAAGTGTACCCTGTGCCCAGTTCAGAGAACCAGTAGAGCAGAGAAGGGGAGGGGAGGGGAGGATAAGCAGAAGTCAGTTGTGTTGTTGTGAAAATGTTAAGACAAAGAACAAACTTCACGTTCTTCCCTGTTTTCAACCCAATCTGTGAGTAACGTTACAGGTCTTCAACTGTGAATTCAACCCGCTTGTTCGCTCCATTACATAGGCTGCCTGCTGCTGTGTTTCTATCTCTCCTTAACAGGTTCAAAACTGAACCTACAACAAATCTAACGTTAGCCGCCGGTAATTGTGCCCGTTTTCTGCCAGCTAGTTAAATTCAACACACACACGTTGTTGGTCAGGATCTGTATCATTAATGTTATTTGTTTTGCCTTGCTGGTAGTGAGAGCCTACTGATTGAGTCGCCTGGCTCTGTGTTGTAGTAGCAGCCTTAGTAGCCTACTGTATCCAAGCCCGCTGGTCTCAAAATGCGAATGTGCAAAATGTGCAAAATTATTTTAGACAATTCAAAATTTAAAATGATAGAGAATTAGAGTTTAGTTTGAATTAATGAGTGGACTATCTCTCTCTCTTACTCTGTCCCCCTCTCTCTTACCTGTCCCCCCCCCCCTCTTTCTCTCCTATCAGGACTGTCCAATAGCCTGGGTGAACACCATGGTATTCGACTACAAGGACCAGCTGAAGACCGGGGAGTTCCTGCTGTCCACATGGCCGTCTCTTGCTGGTACTCTGAGCTTTGCTTGTATAATAATTAGAGATGTCACAATATATCGTCCCACGATATATCGCGATATCAAAACGTGACAATATGTATCGTTGAGATGAAATCTCATATCGCGAGAAAAAGAAGCTGAACACGGTGGCACTGATCTGCATCTGATTGCATGCTACTATATATCTACTTGCATCCTCCGTTACAGACACGGAGGATGAAAATGGTGAAATTACTCAAATTAAGGTGGAGGATGCCACCTCAACTTACAAATCGAGCGCAAAAAAATATTCTTAAAATATCGTATTGTATCGTTATCGTGAACCCAATATCGTGTATCGTATCGTATCGTGAACCGAGTGTATCGTGACGCCCCTAATAATAATCACTCGGCTTCATCAACAGCCCAGATCAACAACTCTCCCCCACACTGACTGGCAGCGGAGTTTGGGGGTGTGGAGGGGAGTGTGGGGGAGAGGTGTTGCGTAGAGTGACACACAGCAGCACTGCAAACCTCACACAACACATCGTGCATCTGCTCGTGCGTGAGATGAGATGGCATTTCTTTAAGATGTGGAAATGACCTATTTGTTAGTTGGTGTAAACTAAATGGCAAACAGTGAAGGCGGCACTTGCAAAGATGGCTCAGTTTCTATTCGCATTGGCTGCAGTTGCGATTCATCTCGTATTTTTGTCTTTGTGGTCGATTTGGAAAATGGGTGCGCTCGTGGTGTCGGTGTCAAGGGGGTTTGGATGGAAGTGGCCCCCAAAATGGCGCGTCTCACATCTGTCCCATTTTTTCATCACAGATGACAAATGTGACCTGCTCAACCCGATGGGAACAGTGGAGAAGAACCCCAATGTGGACAGTGCTGCAGGACTCCTCATTCGCTTCGCCAACATTCGGCCACACCCCCTCTACTACCCTCAGCTTGACAAGGTGCAGTACGACCCTGTACTTGAGTCAAGAGTCCAATTTCAGTTTCTCGTAATGTACATGTAAGAGTTTAATTCCAGCAATAACTACTGACTAAATATTAAAAGATGATTGATTATGATTTTGATTGTAATGTATTTATCTGTTTTCAGATAGGCGATCTGGAGAGGAACGGTGATGTGGGTGCTGCCACTAAAGAAGAGGTACAACACAACACACCATATATTCTTTTCTTAAACGCATTCAGTTTCTGTAAAAAAATTAAAATTAAATACAAATCAGCTACGTATGTACCATTCGTACTCGTGCTAATTTACGAGCATGTTTGTGTCGCTCTCCACAGTACACGAAGCTCAAAGAAATAATGGACAACAAAAACTCTACTGAGTTTTTTGAGGACGAGAAGGAGCTCTTGTGGAAGCTCCGTGGCGAAGTGCGAGACCGCTATCCTGAATGTCTGTCCAAGCTGCTCCTCATCACCAAGTGGAGCAAGTGTGAGGACGTCGTGCAGGTACACAGGATAATGATTACAGACCGTATCAATGTAACACACTTTGATAGTTAAGTTTTAAATTAGTGGTCAGAGAAACTGTGCTTATAACCAGATGACCATGGGGTTAAATCCCTGTGTCAGAGAAAAGAGAATTTCCCGCTGATGATCGTTAAGATATCACTACTATTAGCATTACTGAAACTGGGAAGTCTGGAAATCTATGGAAGATTAATTGGATCTCCAGTTCTTTAAAAGTTTAGGAAATGTACAAAGAAATCTGGAAAATTGATTGATTGATTGAATGATTGATTGATTGATTGATTGATTGATTGATTGAAACATCTTGAAAACATTTTGAATTTTAAAATGAAATTTTATTAAATGATCAAATAAATCCTGTCATCAGGTCTCATGACAGGTTTCCTCTGTCCTCTTATACATCAATGTTTTAGTTGTTCCCATCATGGTAGAAAATGGAGATTTGTTTCTCCTCAGATGGTGAGTTTGCTGAGGAAATGGCCGGACCTCCCTGCCCTCAATGCTTTGGAGCTCTTAGACTACAGTTTTCCCGACCCAATAGTCCGTTCCTTCACTATCAGATGCCTCCGCAAGCTCAGGTACGCAGATGCTTTTGCTCATTTCCGTGTGGCATCAGATTTGGTTGTGCTTGCCGTGTCAACAGCATGACGTCTTTATGGAACATTTCCTCCGTCCACAGTGATGATGAGCTGCTGCAGTACCTCATCCAGCTGGTCCAGGTTCTGAAGTACGAGTCCTACCTAGACTGCGACCTCGCCACTTTTCTGCTGGAGAGGGCTTTGTCCAATAAGAGGATAGGACACTTTTTCTTTTGGCATCTCAGGTCAGACGTTGTCCAACAGAAGACTCTTAGATGATTACATCTCCAGCCTTGAGTGGAAAATCTGACTGAAGCTCTTGTCTCTGTTGTAGGTCAGAAATGCACGTGGCGTCAGTGAGTCTGCGTTTTGGCCTGATTCTGGAGGCCTACTGTAGGGGGAACATCCACCACATCAAGAGCTTATCAAAGCAGGTGATCACCCACACATCTGCTGCTACAGTCTTTCGCATGTGTTTGTTGTTCTTGTGCCAGGTCCTCCTAACCTTTCCCTTACCTGTCCCACGCAGAACGAGGCTCTGGGCAAAATGAAGGCCCTGAGTGACTTTGTCAAGTCCGGCTCTCAGAAGTTGACAGCAGAGGACCTGAAGCTCTGTATCAGACAGGAGAACTACCTGGAGGCCCTGTCAGACCTGCTGTCACCTCTCAACCCCAGCGTCGTCCTCTCTGAGATCTGGTTAGTGACACACACACACACACACACACACACACACACACACACACACACACACACACACACACACACACACACACACACACACACACACACACAACCACACACACACACACACTGTAGGGTATGTTTTTTTTTGGTCATAGTTTTTTTTTTTTTTTTTTGCTCCCTTATTGGATTGTTGGCCCTCGAAAGGGACCAAAATGCCCCTAATAAATGGCCTTTTTGTTGAGCTATGAAATAATATATTTGCATTGCGTATTGGTAAATAAACCCTAAATTTGTACCGCTAAGATTAGTTGCATTTTAAATTAGAATGTACCACATTATGATCTTACAAAAAGGGGGTGGTGCTGTTTTTCCCCACTGTGACGGCCCTCCCACTCTCCTGCTCTGCATGCTGGTGGTTGGGGTTGTTATTTCGTTTTGTTTTATGATGATCAAAAACAAAACAAGAAATCCCATTGCTCAGACTCACAGTGGGAGAGACTTAACTAGTCATAGGCTAGCTATGGTGGCCCACGGGGGACAGTAGTCACATTCATGCATGAGTATTTGACAGCTCAATTAATAAAATTTGAGCAGTATGAAATGCAAAAAACGAGCACTTCTAATTATCTTGCCCCTTTTCTAATTTCACAGGTGTTTTATGAACTTTCAAGGGAATTTCAGTTAATTGAATTTGTGACCCTGACGCACTGTTGTGACTGAGTGATGGAGTGTTTACAGTGAATGTGTTTGCTGTTACAGTGTGGACAGATGCCGGTTTATGGACTCTAAGATGAAGCCACTCTGGCTGATGTATAACACCCAGTGGCTGCAGGGGGAGATGGTGGGCATCATCTTCAAGAATGGAGATGGTGAGATGCAGAAGAACCTGAACACATGGGTGCAGTGGGCACAGTGACACTGACACACACACACACACACACACTGTACGTATTATTCCCACACGATGTCATGATTTGGTCACGTGCAGCACTACAGGTTGTTTCACTCCGCCTTTTCCTCCTCGTCTCCAGATCTACGACAAGACATGTTGACTCTCCAGATGATCCAGCTCATGGAGAACCTGTGGAAAAAAGAAGGGCTGGATCTCAGGTATGAGCCACTGCATTGCACAGCAGCCATTTTGGGGCCAACCTGGGGCCAAATCTATAAAACTCTTTGTATATTTTAGGTGTCGAAATCTGTGTATGCCCATAAAAGCTCTAAATAAAATGTCGCCCAAATTCACACTTAAGGTCTTTGCACACACAGTCCGATTGTTTTCGTATGCGTGTTTTTTAATCCGTCATCTGAAAACACAGACGGGTCCCAGCTCGCAAAAATCTATTGACTGATGCGAAAAACGCAGAAAATCGAGCCTCGTCCGAAAACTTAAATGACGGACATAATTGTCGGACTCGGTGTGTCAATGATGATTGACACAAATGAGGTCGTATTCTTTTTTTCCCCGTGCGTCAATTTCGGACGAAAATACGGACTTGGTGTGCGAAAGCTGTTACTCAACCCTTTTTTGCTACATCACAGTAGTCAAGACTGCGTACAGTGTGCGTGGTGTGAGAGATGTGTTACCGGTACGCACATTCTCACGGCCCGTGGATTTGTATCAATTCAGAAAACTGTTTGGAAAGTGTCGCAGCACACTTTTTCCTGTGTACACATGGTTTATTATATACATTTGGCCCCTGATCGGTTTCCAGTCGTGAGAAAATCTCTCCCTCCACTGGCAGGATGATCCCATACGGCTGCTTGTCCACCGGGGACAAGATGGGTCTCATCGAGGTGGTGAAGAACTCCGACACCATCGCCAACATCCAGCGCAACAACAGCACCAGTGCCGCCACCGCGGCCTTCAACAAGGATGCCCTGCTCAACTGGCTCAAATCCAAGAATCCTGAGTGAGTCTGATGCACAGATATAACATCATGTCTGGTGCAGTGTTCATTTCGTCGACGAAAACTATGACTACAAATTTTCGTAGACCACATATTTTCACTGATAAAAACTAAAACTAGACTAAAACTATGAAGGATACAAATGGCTAAAATGTGACTAAAGCTAATAAGCATTTTAGTCTAAAGACTAAGACTAAAACTAAATCTAAAATAGCTGCCAAAATTAACACTGATTGGGAGAGTCTAGGCTAGAGCTATCAAACTGGTAAGGAATTACACAAGTAAAAGTGTTAAAGTCGAGCTGAACCCAAAAATGACCTTTCTTTTCTTTTAGTTCAATTACCTGGGTATGCAGTGCACCTATTTAATGATGTATGCAAAAAAAAATCACAAAAATCTAATTCCTTTAGTTTTTCACACTTTTTCACATCAAAAGTGACGTCACCTAGTACTATCAAATTTCTACCCCATTTCAACCAATCATATCACGACATGCAGCTGTCAATCAAATCTTCATTTCAGGATAATTTTCTCTTCCAAATGAAGTAGAAAATGGCGCCTAGTGCCTGTCATCTGGCAGAATTCCTATCCCATAAACTAACTACTAACTTGGCCAATTGCATGAAACATGAACAAAAAACAAAAACTATAATCTCTAAGAATGCAAAGAAATGTAACTGGCTCGTTAAAACGCGCATTCCAGGAATATCGTATTTACAGAAATAGCGTAAAAGGCGCACGCTTGAGAGCATGGTAGTCAGGGGTCTCCCCTCGGAGATTTCAGGCGGGCGGGCAGCACCCATGCATCGGATTGTCCGCTCGCTCCGCACGAAGCAAGTGGCTGCCTGGTACTCCGCGGATCCCACTCGCGTAGCACGACAACACGCTGAATCCCACTCGATTTGGGGGTGGAACACGCCATGATTGACCAATGCCAAAGCCAGTCGACAGAATTGTCAAATCAAATCATCGACACGTATATGGTCCGCCTCTCAATTTGTTTTCAGTCTCCGACGCTCGTGCTATTGCATTCGCCTCCGGTTCACTTCGACTTTAAGAGTTAAATGTTGCTTTACAAATTTCAACACTTGATACAAGCTGTCAACCTTGATTCCAATTTACAATGCCTGTATTTGCCTAATTGAATTAGTTTAAAGACAGAAAACATTTTGACTAGAAGTAATGACTAAAAGTTGACTAGAATCGAATGACTTTAAATGTAATGACTTTTCGTCGACTAAAACTGGACTAAAACATTCTGCGGTTGTCGTCGACTAAAACTAGACTAAAGCTATCAACGATAGAAATGACTAAAATGTGACTCAAACTAAAGAGCGTTTTCATCCAAAGACTAAGACTAAATCTAAAATAGCTGCCAAAATTAACACTGGGTGTAAGCCAATCTTCTACTGAAGCTGCAGCCTTCTGGAGATGACAGAGCAGAATGGATGTCTCTGTGCAGTTTGCCGTCTGTACGTGTTTGTCTTCAAACGTCATAATATTCGTTTATTTAGTTTAGTGCAGCGTTTCAATACCGTGACAGACTCGATGACCGTGACAGAAATACAAAAAGTGGATAGCAGTCTAGTCGACAACCGTGGCTCAAATAAAATGTGAGCAGATTTTTATTTGGGCCTTGGGCCTCGGCAGTCTGAAGGTCGTGCACGTTCAAAAAGCTCTTAAGAGGAGATACACTTTAGATGTAATGAATAAGCCTTTGTACGTCACGTTGGCAAGTCTGACCCGGTCTGCTGCTTGCCAGAACAGAACAGCTTGGTTATTCGCTTGAAACGGTGGAACGGAGAAAAGTTGTAAAAACTAACAGTGAACCCCGTGCACGTCTGGACCCGCCCCCGACAGGACATGGCTGTCAATCATTTATCGGCCTCAGGAACTTGTCTGTGAATATGTCAGTTAACAGTGAGGAAATCCTGCCTCATAACTGTAGTAGGCTACAGTATGTGTGTGTTTGAGCACGCGCGCGCACACACACGCACACACACACACACACACACACACACACACACACACACACACACACACACGCACACGCACACACACAAAACACACACACACACACACACACACACACACACACAATGCATACTGTATGTGCCTGTGAAGGAAAGCGTTTTGACTATAGCCCCTAGATAGGTAGGGCTGGACCGAATAGTTCGGACAATTCAAATATTCGTTCATAATGCTGACATAAAAAAAAAAAAAAAATCAGCATTAGAATATTTGCACTTTGCATATCCTTCTGCTAGTGTGTGGCTTGTGTGATTGTTCACATAGTCAGCATATTATTGTGAATGGTGATCATTGAATGAACAAACTGAAAGTACTAGAGCTTAATGTATATGAATGGTTGATTGAGAAAACCAGAGATCAAGATTCGTCCCGTGCAATTTTCACTGCAGTTATATTCATGAAAGAAAGTGGATTTAACAAAAAGACTCATATTTATTCCGGTGAATCACTTCATTCAAATTGAGCATTTATTTATTTTATTATTTATTTATTTTCATGATGACATCATGGCAGACATGTGAATGTTTCCTGGAAAACCTCAATAGAATATTATTCAAATGTGATTTTTTTTTATTCGGTACAGCCCTAGGGTGGAAAAAACACACACTAATATCCACAAACTACCGGCTTATTCTTCAGTGTAAAATAAAAGGTGCAAGGGGCAATCCACTAATGCAGGGATACTCAACTTGCTTTGCCCGGGGGCCACTTTCGTGAAATGATCGGAGGCCAGGGGCCAGTTAATAAACAAACAATATACAATTTTCTGTAGCGGATTGTAGGTTTTTGGGGTGTCAGCCGGAGTTTAGTCTGACAATGTTGTACACACCGGATAGTTAGTTAGGTTAAGTACATACATAGCAGACGGCGGTATTTGACAATTTAGCTGGAGCTCAGTCAAACTTTATTTCATATTAGTTTTTATTTTATTAGTTTTTATTGTGAATTAGATTCTAATTCACAATGAAAACTAACGTGAAATTATTAGAAAATGGTCGGGGGGGGGCACTCTGCACCCTGTCGCGGGCCGCATCTGGCCCCCGGGCCGCAGGTTGAGTATCACTGCACTGATGTGTCCTTACTTGGAAAAGCTAGGGAGTACGCAGTGTAAGAATAAGGGACGTGACGCGTGAATGTTACAACATACCCACTAATACTCTTTTCTTTTTCTCACTTCTTCTCTGTCTCTTTATTCCTCTGACCTTGTTTGTCAGCAGGGATAAACTGGAACAAGCGATAGAGGAGTTCACGCTGTCCTGTGCTGGCTACTGTGTAGCTACTTACGTTTTGGGCATCGGCGATCGTCACAACGACAACATCATGATCAGGGAAACTGGACAGGTGAGATGTCGATATTTTTTCCTTTTTTTTTTTTTTTTTTTTTTTTTGGACGGGACAGTGCAAAATTAATGAACACAGAAACCATAGAACAGATATTAAAACCTGGAACATAATAAAAGTGTAAAAATTGCCGGATTTAGCACGAGGCTAATTTCCATCCGTTGTCCCCATAAAACATAAAACACAATAAACATAAAATGTAAAACATAATAAAACATACTACATAAAACATAGGTGGTAGCAGCAGTACACTCTAAAAAAAAAACGTAAAACATGAGTAGCAGCAATACACTCTAAAATACATGGCAGCAATTACTCTTATAAAAATAAAATTACATAATACACAAAAAGAAAAAGAAGAAAAACATACTACCTGTGAGTACATGACTGGTTTGTTTTCAGCCATTTTTTGAGACTGCCTTTGAAAGTGGCACGGGTGGGGCTGTCCCTTATGGAGATGGGGAGACTGTTCCATATTTGGCTGCCTGGCTCCCCACGGGAAAACATTAGTACAGTGGCATTAAATACATTTTACAGTACAAGTTGGTGTATGCTTAATCTACCTTATTATACTAATAAAAATGTTCTACCACAAGGGGGCGATATGACATAAAGTTGAGCCATATAATAAAATGGGCTGTCATTTTAGACTGAATTTCTGTTGATTTTGCTTGGTAATTCAGTATGATACAGTTGATGGTTTACTTTTAGTGAATCATAGTATGGTTCAAATTGATGTTAAAACTAATCTTTGAATTTATGGTCCTGGATATATTTAATAATCAGAAGGCCTGCTCTACCAGTATTAGGTTGGTTTCTGACAGCATATTCGTGTTTCACAGCAGAGTTAAAGGGGGTAATTCAAAAGTGCTATAACTACTATGGAGATTTTCTTTTACTTAAAAAAATCCTTCGTCTGAAATGTTACTATTTTGTAAGTCAAGGGTTCAGGGTAGCCAAAAAGCTAAGCGAGTTTTACTTTACTGCCAGCAATTTCCAATGGTAATAGATATCTAATTATGGAGTAAAATTATGTAATTACAGATACCAGTCGGTGAGGCCCAACCTTTGAGAATAACTGACAAGAAAAATAATTTAGAAATGTGGTTGTGGTCAGTGATTCAGGAGCTAATTCCCTCTCGCCTTCACCTTTGTTCACCAGCTATTCCACATTGACTTTGGACACTTCCTGGGGAATTTCAAGCGGAAACTCGGGATCAACAGGGAGCGTGTGCCGTTCATCCTGACGTATGACTTCGTCCATGTGATCCAACAAGGGAGAACCAACAACAGCGAGAAGTTTGAGAGGTACAATAAAAAAAAAATGGTGACTGAAATATTCAAGATTGCATAATCGTTCTAGGATCCCATTCACATCTTTCATAATGACACTGATGGATTCTTCATCCACCTTACCAGGTTCAGGGAGCACTGTGAGCACGCCTACAAGATCCTGTGTCGGAACGCCACTCTGTTTGTCAACCTCTTCGCTATGATGAAGGCAGCAGGACTACCTGAGCTCTCCTCCTTCAAGGATATCCAGTATCTAAAGGTACATCATGATGATACCGGTGGTATTGGTGATGATCAGATTGTTTATTAGCCAGCCACACACACCCAGTCGGTAAAGCGTGTTTAACCAGTTCTGGCATCATACATAAATACAGGATACAGCATACACAGTGCATGCAAAGTGTGTATGGGAGGGGGTGACTAGTGGTAGGAGCTCAGAGTATGATGGTTCCAGGGAAGAAGCTGTTGTTGGAGCAGGATGTTTTGGTGGATAGCAGGAGCCAATCATGAGTTGAATTGAGAATGCATGGTGAATCATTTGATTCCTGGTGGAATTGCACCCAGCTCTAAGAAGCAGAATTTCAATTGAATTGGAATGACAGGAAAAATAATTGAACATTCCACTTCTTATAAATCTGATCTTAGATACTGTAGCCTATGTGGTAGGACACAATAAGAAACCGTGGCATTTCACAGAATTTGATTTTAAATTCAACTTCCTGAAATTCTGATTCTGTTTCTGTTATGTAGTTTTTTTTAATAGTTTGAGGCGATGTCTTGTCATAGACACTGGGTTAGCTGGCTGGGGGCGTGGTCAGGGTGGGGTAAATCCCCCGTTCTATCCATTCAGCAAAGTTAGAATTTAGCTGCTAGCCCAGCCCAGGCAGACACGATCGGGGATTATAACCACTGCAGTAAACGCACATCTGAACAGACGTCTTTGTGTTCTGCTTTAGAATCCCCAAACCTGTAGTTTAGAGCCGCAGCACCTTCCTTTGGTGAGTCAGCCCATTGAGATATACGGGCGGTTTTACCCCCCTCGTGCGCCATCCGTATAACATTTTGTGGGCGTTCCCAGACATGCCGAGTGTCTCTATAGCAATTCCTCAATTGAATGGGAATTGATTAGTAGTTCATTCATGAATTGACCCCAGACCCTGGTGGATGGAGACCTGTAGCGCCTCCCAGAGGGCAAGAGCTGGAAGAGGTGATGGTGGGCTGGATGTTAGAGGGGTGTGAATGATACTGATGATGATGATTTGCTGTCTGGTCTCAACAGGACTCTCTAGCTTTGGGCAAATCGGAGGACGAGGCACTGAAGAACTTCAAAGTGAAGTTCACTGAAGCTCTGCGGGAGAGCTGGAAGACCAAGGTGAACTGGATGATGCACTCTTTGGCCAAAGACAACCGACCGTGAAGAACACTGCACCAAGGAAACGTGAGGAGAGCAACCCAAAAATTTGACATTTTAACCTACGGAGTCAAAAACTGCACTGAACTGATTTACTTTATTGATGCCATTCAAAGAAGCAAATGTTTACATCCGACCCGGTCTGCTCTGCTCTAACAGCTAACTGCAGGCATCCAAAGACAATGATATAAATAATATGCCTTTATCGTAGTGCGATAGCAGCTGAGATATTTAAAATGCATTGCTGATATGTTGAAATGGCTAATTTCTGCTCCTGCAAAAGAAAAAAAGCCTATGGAATCATAACCGCTGCCTGAAATAAAGACTGGAAGTGTATCTAACGCACTGGACTAACGGACTGGACTGCTCAGCAGGGAGCAAACTGCAAACAACTTTAATGTGGCAATGGATGACGTCGCTCAGTCGCAGAGTGAGGGTTAGCTGTCCCACCTCAAGCGTTCATCTGGTTTACTGTTTCAATTCTCCACCATTTCCAACCGCATCTTTTATTTTTTGTGTGTGTCTTAGTTGTTTTTGTTTAATTTAATTATTGAGTTTTGAAGTACTTGATCAGACATTTTGAAGGTACTTTAAAGAGATGTTTTATAAAGAGATTTTTTATTGATGTACTTTCACTTATATTTGATGCCTTGAAGTATGTTACCTTGGGGGGGGGGGGGTATTGGATGGGATTGTAACATTGAAATTTCATTGTAACATGAGAACATTTTGAATGAAAACTGGATTACACCCATGTGTAAGCAATTCGAATAACCGAGCAAATCCTCACCAAACAGTTGACTAGAGATTAATGATAAAACTACCATAAGCATCTGGAGAAGATTAAGAAAAATATCTCAGATCTGTGCAAACTGTGTTAAAAAAGGTGGGTTTTATTCGTAGATGTCAACCTTACCTAACCATATGAATCATTAGAGACCTGACCAAGACAACAGATCAGTCACAATCCAACACATCAGGCAGTAATCCAATTCCATAGTTTGTCTCAACGTCCCCAGATAGCGACGTTGAGACAAACTATGGAATCATGAAAGCCACAGCTGTTTGTCTTTTTTGTTGTTTCTCAAAATGTGTCAATGCACTGAATGCCCATTTGAAAATGTAAATGTGGACAAGTTGTACTATTTGGAATGATTGTGCGTGCGCACATATTTAAGTTATGCACTGTCAATTCTATTGCATTTTTTTTAACCAACATGCCATTTTACTTTGGTGCTTAGAGTGTCAATCACATCTGTAGTCTGTACTTTGACATATCTAATGCTGTACAGAATGAGGACTTTCTGTTTAAATGAGCCCATGTACGTTTTCATTGTTGGCATGGCAGACTCAAATTACATCATGTATTTCAGTCCTAAAAGGATCATTTGATTTTATATATATATATATTTCTTTTTCCAGATTTTTTTATCCCATTTTTTATCCCCCATTAGTGCTAATTTTAATTTATTTATCCTGGTTGCTGCTCCACCCTCTGTCGATCTGGGGAGATCCGAAACTGGCTCCATGCTTCCTCCGAGACATGGGCAGTAGCCAGCTGCTTCTTTTCACCTGACATGGGAAGCTTCACCGGTAGGACATAACACGTGGGAGGATCACGCTATTCCAACCAGTTCCCCTCCCTCCGAACAGGTGCACCGAATGACCAGAGGAGGCACCACTTCAGCGACCAGGATATTGCATGTTTTGGTGTGGGGTTCCTATATGAAGGAAACCCCCAGGGGGCACGGGGAGAACACGCAAACTCCACACAGAAAGGCCCTTTTGACGACCAAACCCGGGCGGTGGGCACTCGAGGACATGCGGATGGGCACGCACTCCTTCAGCGCTCACAGCGTCCCACGTAGGAATCGAACCCAGGACCTTCTAGCTGTGAGGCGACAGCTCTACCACTGAGCCACCGTACCCCCTTAAAAGGATCATTTGAATGCTGAGGGAGACTTTTGCATTTGGCACAACAGTTGAACCGATTTTTCTTGTTTGCACAAATTGCTATACAGAGATGAATTGTACAGAGAGCCACGCGTAGCTGCAGATACACTGCAGAGTTTGAGATGACATAAGCTACTGAAATATTCAGTGTGGAATGGAGTGCAGCAAGTCAGTCTGCTGCTCTAGGCTTAGTGAGTCTCTTATGTATATGTGGTATCTTCACAAGTTGTGAATTATACTGCAGTTGCCTGTTGGACTGATTGTAATTCATGAATTGTGCCAAAATAATACAAAACTTGGCGTTCAGGCCTGGCCTACATTCTTGTGTGCAGCTAAAGCAAATTAACCTTCATGTCGGTGTAGTAGAGTAGGTCTGATGCAGACCTGGGTCTTTATCCACAGTATTTTCTTGCCCTTGCCTTGTTGAACAGGAAACACACTGCATAAAGCAGTTTGCCACAGCAGAGCTCAGTCAGTCAGTGGGGCTTTTTGGGGTCAAGCCAAAGGCCAGACTGTACCTTTGCGGGAGTTTCTACCTGTTGCTTTCTACTTAAAGAAATCGTGAGTGAGAGGCCTACAGCACTAGTGCTGCAGAAAACGTGCTTTTCTCCAATTTCTCCTGAATAAAATAATAGTAACTTACAGCAGAGGTCTGTGGGAGTTGAAACTCCAAAATGACACATGCCTGAACCAAGCCTTCAGCATCCTGTGCCAAGTCCAACTCAAATATTTATATCATAGCTATTTAACACCACAGCCAAAACAATGTGCTTTTTTTAATCTGCTGTTATGGGAATGTCTGTTGTAATGACTGGTAATAAAGTAATATCCAAGCAAAATGGATTTAATAGCTAATTGTAGCATTAGAATGATTGGTAATTACTGAGAAATATACAAGGGGGGGAGGTGCTTTTGACCAGGAAAGGGTTCTGAGGTTTAGGCTATTCGTTTCTCTTTTTGTGAAGAGTGTGAATATTGTACATAGTAGCCTACTGTAAGTGCTGGTATGTCTTTTCAGAAATATAAAACATTGATTGATTCTGCAAAGGTGTAATCGCTTTTTTTGAATGCTCTAAGGGATTTATTTTTATTTATTATTAAGGTTTTTAAAATTATTATTTTATTATTTTATAGACCGGTACTTGAGCTTTTAGAGTCGAGGCTGTAATTATTGCCTCTGCGTATGGCGCCCCTAGCGGCCGGGAATGACCGGACAGCTGGAGTCTCGCTCGCTCTCGCTGCGTTGAGTCTGTCACACACATCGCCGCTGCTCAGCCGACTGGAGGGATGTGACCCCGGAACAGGACGCCCTCCTAAAACAACACACCATTCAAACAGAACCCAGAAGAAAGAAAAGCTGGACCAGGAGGGGTAAGCTCATTAATGTGCCATGTTTCCCACGAGACGCTCATTATCGAGGGCTTTGAAAGCGATACGGATGTTTGAATCCCGGCATTTACACTTCTGGCAGAGCAGCAGCGGCACCTGGATGCTGTTGCACCCATAGGAACTTCATTCAGGCTTTTGTCTCGGGCTTGCTAGCGAGCTAGCTTAGCAGGTTAGCATGGATTGCCTTTGCAAAGCGTAAATGCGGTTTCGGTTGAGGCTAAATGCAACGTTTGTGCCTGTTCATATGAACGCAATTTTTTTTTACTTAGGTAGCTACACAACTGTCAGTACCGGTCTGTACCACGGGATATTGCTAACGAATGGAAGGTCGAAAAGGCGTTGGAAGGATTGCTTCTGGCTAGCAAGAGAGCTGCTACACATCTAACAGTTTGTGTCCTGCTACATGACAACATGAACCTTGCTCAGAGTCATATGTAACGTTATCCATCTCTTGGGAAAATATTTTTCTCTCTCCTGTGTTTGGTATAAGCATGTTTCTTTGCTAATTTCTTAAAGTAAGCTACCCGAAACTGACAGACAACCACTGTAACACTGTTACAGTAACACTAGTGTTTAGTGTTATGTCCACAAACCTTTGTTATAGAGTTTTCAGATCATTTAGTCAGACGGATAAGTTGTGAACTACTTAAAACAACAATCTGCAAAGCGTTTTCTGTGTTTTAAAATTAGGGGCTACAATCTCCATTATGTACATATTGAAGATCCATACCCAATGCCATAACCTGGTCAATCCAGGGAATTGTTTAGATTTACTAGGTATCAGGTCATCTCAAAATCGGCCTAAATTTACCTTTTGAAAAATTGCTTTAGTTTTATCCACAAAAAGTCCATCAAATTCTATCTACTCATTTAGTGAAGCAATTCCTCATCAAAATGCGTTTTTTCCCCCGCAAGTTGCTGATTGTCTGCCTTTCACACCACTTCACCAGTGTGCCGTTTTTCTATTTTTGTCTCTTGTCAGCCCGTGAATGCATTGTGCCACCCTGCCTCACAGTGTGTGTGCTTTGCCCAAATGTCAGCTAGCTGACAACACGTTCAGCTGTGAAGCTGGCACCCTGCCTGCACCGGGGGCACTGGTGAGTGCTGCAGCAGCCAGTGGGTGTCAGGGTTGGCCTGAACCCTCCTGGCATCCAGCAAACTTGCTTATGTACCAGCGTTATGTCAAGGCCACCTTAGCTTGCACATTCCCCTTAGCTGGCTGCGTTTTGGAGCAATATTAGGAGCCCTGGCCTCTCCTCGCCTCCTCACAGTCGGGGCAGGTGCTCTTCAGTGGCGCCCCCCCCCCCCCCCCAGGCCCCAAGGGGGGACCCCATCAGCTGCCTGTGAGCAAAATGAGGGGGTGGGTGTGTGGTGGTGTGCTGGTTCATCTCTCAACGTCTTGCTCTGTCTTTTTGGCACAGGCACTTGTCAGCCCGTCGGCATGGCCCAGCAGCAGGCCACCTCCAAGCTTATTTCAGCCTGATAGTTAAGATACTATCAAGTAGAAGTGCTTGCATCCATTAGTGGCTTAGGCACCCCGAGTCCAAAAGACAGATGCACAGAAGTATTTTACCCGCTTAAAGAATGAAACATAAAATTCATCCTGGAATCCTTGCTTTTTGGAGTCACACACTTGGGTTGTTGCATTCTATCCCGATGGCTTACTCTTAGTGCTTTGTCTTTCATATCCTACTCTTTTTGCTCTCTTTTTTTTTTTGCACAACTGAGACCGACACAGATCGTGTGCGGTACTGTTCCTCTCACATATATAATATATATAACATATAGAGAAGTTCACAAGACAGAATTTTATGGCGTGCCGCCTCGACGTTGGCGCTTTTGAAAATGTTGCAGCCGTCTCCCCGAGGGACCAGCTTAAGGCGGCAGCTTCTGTTTCAATTCCTCAGAGAGCCCGTGTGGTGCAAGCAAAGACGTACTGGGATCATAGACCAAATTCAATTAAGTGTAGTGTAGACTAGTGTGTGAAAAATACAAGTGTATGAAATAAAGTACAACGGAAACATGATGAGGATATTCTATCAGTCTACTCTAATTGTACAATGTTTTTGCTAATGTTTTGATAAGTCATTATATAGTTTACTAAAGTGAATACAATCTTTATTTAAACCTAGTACTAGTAGCCTACTTCATTGGGATATGGTTTTAGAAATGTCTCTGGGCTTATTGCAAAAAGCTAAAATGGCTCAATAGCATTTATATACATAAATATGTGAAATATAATGTTAGGTGCTGCTTACTGTAATTTACTGTCGCTAGCTTCAATTTAAAGTGGCACACAGGAATAGTTGAGGAACAGTTAAGCACAGAGAGACCCAGCTATGAACTGAGCCTGTATAGTGAAGCAGGATTGTTTGAGTTCATGCCTCACGTGGTGACAACAAGACATGACCTACTTATCAATCATATTTTCACAATCCAGTTCATCACTATTGTCCCCAAATACTGCAGCCATTGTTGTGGGCACTGTACATGTGAGGAGGAGATAGCGTCGCACAAAGGCAGCATGCAGACATTAGACAACCACTGAGTACTAGGTCCAAGCCAGAACCTTAGCCTGCCCTGCAGGGTCTGCTCGTCTGGCTCACACCGTCTCAGGACCTCAGTTGGCCCTGAGAGAGAGAGAGAGAGAGAGAGAGAGAGAGAGAGAGAGAGAGAGAGAGAGAGAGAGAGAGAGAGAGAGAGAGAGAGAGAGAGAGAGAGAGAGAGAGAGAGAGAGAGAGAGAGAGAGAGAGAGAGAGAGAGAGAGAGAGAGAGAGAGAGAGAGAGAGAGAGAGAGAGAGAGAGAGAGAAGTTTGACACCTAGTCATTGAATAGGCTTCATGACATGGTTCACCTCATCATTGGAAAAGTGTGTGTGTGTGAGCTGTGAGTGTGTGTGTGTGTGTGAGTGTGTCTGTGAGTGTGTGTGTGTACCTGCTCTGACACAGCTGCTCGCTGCAAACAGCCTTATAGATGTTTTGCCAACTGAACTCAGCTGGCATCAACACCGAGCATGTAGCCTACTTCAGTTTCTCACACATCAGCTCAGGATGTTGGGCCAGTTCACCACTGAATTCAAATGATTTCTACCTCTCAACTTTTCCTGTCCTGTCAATCGAGGCTACTGACCACTCGAGCTCTATATAAAGTTCAGGGGCCCCATTTAACAATACTATAATTTTGCGTGCTATGCTCTGTACGCAAAATGTACAGAGCTTTGGACGTTCAATTCTAGAACAAAGCGCCCATTGGGAGTTTCTAATTTTTCCCATAACTCACCCTGATCCTAAGATTTTGTGACAAACGTGAATATATATCAGGCTTTTACAGAGGAAGCAACAGAAGTGATACTGAACACTGTAGTTCCTTGAATGGCCACCTGAGGCTTCCTCAAGGCCCGGGAAGGGGGGGCGTTAAAGTTGCTTGGCATCCCAGTTGAGTGGTGTTGGTCATGTTTAAGCACCATGATTGGCCTGAAGGTCCAAACACCGCCCAGCCGGGAAACTAGAGGCCATCTCACGTAGCGACACCTCTGAATTACTGCATGACCTGATTTTGGTAGTAGCCGGCTGGAAATGTAGACTGGTCCATGTGTGTAGGAGCGGTACAAGGTTGTGGCCCGTGGCCTTCATGCCCCCCGGCAAATGAAAAGTAGACTGGCCCATGTGTGGTGGGACCGGTAACTGTTGTGGCCCAGGGCCTTCATGCCCCCCGGCAAATGAAAAGTAGGCTGGCCCACGTGTGGTGGGACCGGTAACTGTTGTGGCCTGTGGCCTTCATGACCCCCGACAAATGAAAAGTAGGCTGGCCCATGTGTGGTGGGACCGGTAACTGTTGTTGCCCAGGGCCTTCATGACCCCCGGCAAATGAAAAGTGGGCTGGCCCATGTGTGGTGGGACCGGTAACTGTTGTTGCCCAGGGCCTTCATGACCCCCGGCAAATGAAAAGTAGGCTGGTCCATGTGTGGTGGGACCGGTAACTGTTGTTGCCCAGGGCCTTCATGACCCCCGGCAAATGAAAAGTAGGCTGGTCCATGTGTGGTGGGACCGGTAACTGTTGTGGCTCGTGGCCTTCATGACCCCCGACAAATGAAAAGTAGGCTGGTCCATGTGTGGTGGGACCGGTAACTGTTGTGGCTCGTGGCCTTCATGACCCCCGACAAATGAAAAGTAGGCTGGCCCATGTGTGGTGGGACCGGTAACTATTGTGGCCTGTGGCCTTCATGACCCCCGACAAATGAAAAGTAGGCTGGCCCATGTGTGGTGGGACCGGTAACTGTTGTGGCCTGTGGCCTTCATGACCCCCGACAAATGAAAAGTAGGCTGGCCCATGTGTGGTGGGACCGGTAACTGTTGTTGCCCAGGGCCTTCATGACCCCCGGCAAATGAAAAGTAGGCTGGTCCATGTGTGGTGGGACCGGTAACTATTGTGGCTCGTGGCCTTCATGACCCCCGACAAATGAAAAGTAGGCTGGTCCATGTGTGGTGGGACCGGTAACTGTTGTGGCCTGTGGCCTTCATGACCCCCGACAAATGAAAAGTAGGCTGGCCCATGTGTGGTGGGACCGGTAACTGTTGTTGCCCAGGGCCTTCATGACCCCCGGCAAATGAAAAGTAGGCTGGTCCATGTGTGGTGGGACCGGTAACTGTTGTGGCTCGTGGCCTTCATGACCCCCGACAAATGAAAAGTAGGCTGGCCCATGTGTGGTGGGACCGGTAACTATTGTTGCCCAGGGCCTTCATGACCCCCGACAAATGAAAAGTAGGCTGGCCCATGTGTGGTGGGACCGGTAACTGTTGTGGCCCAGGACCTTCATGACCCCCGGCAAATGAAAAGTAGGCTGGCCCATGTGTGGTGGGACCGGTAACTGAACCGGTAAGTAACTGTTGTGGCCCGTGGCCTTCATGACCCCCGGCAAATGCCAGGGCCTATCACATTACATAGTGTAATCCCTGGCAGCAGACCATGGCAGAGTGTAAGAGGAGTAGGCTCAGTGTTGCAGTGGTCTGGAGAAGCCTGTCTTGTTTGTGTTTTCTCAGACACACTAATGGACACTAATGTGCACAAACACAAAGCACTTTAAAATGCAGAAGCCGTGCAGCACGAGTAGGCCTCTGCTCTTTAAGAAGCATTACTGAATTTTGTGTGATGTATTTTTGAAATGTTCCACCCCATGTGGCAATGTCTCTGTCATGCAGCAAATATATTATCAGTTTGTTTATCAATTAGCCTAAATCTGATTTGCAGGAGCTGGCACTTAAGAAAAAAGTAATTGGTGCATAAATTTGCTAAAGCGTAGTCTGAACAACAGGGCTCTTTGAGTGTGTTTTTAGTTGTCTTCTCCTGGCAACCAGCTTGCAGGTGCTGAGTGTGTGTTAGAGAAGGACATGGAAATTAAATTAATTGAATGGAAATAAAATGATCAAAATCTTGGGGGCAATTTTTGCCCCCTTGATCATGGTTTTTAGGGGCATTCTGAGATTTCTTGGGGCATATTTGACCTTGCCCCTGGCTAAATTAATTCCTACACTGTGCTGAGCTCATAACGATATGGATTTAACATGTATAGCCCCCCTTTCCTAAATAGCACACATTTGAAGTCTTAGGTGCTGGTGGGCATATTGTAATATCCTCACCAATGTCCCACAAGTTCTTACAAGAGAAATCTCTCTCCTCATTACAGCGCACACCTGCTTCACTGGTAGAAGTAATACATCCAGCATCCTCCATCCCATAAACCTGACCTGTCAAATGAGCCATCAGATGTACGGCCTGCTGTATATAGATATATACTGTATACAGTCTGTATAGATGAGAAAGATGGCCCATGTGTTGTTTTGTGCTCAGCTCAGGAGCTCAGCTGAGCCAGCTCCTGCTCAATGCATCCTGCTCCAGCACAGAGTGAGGCTGAGAGTCAGTCAGCTCCTGCTCAATGCTCCAGCACAGAGTGAGGCTGAGAGTCAGTCAGCTCCTGCTCAATGCTCCAGCACAGAGTGAGGCTGAGAGTCAGTCAGCTCCTCCTCAATGCTCCAGCACAGCGCAACATCACAACACTGACAACAGCCCAACACAGGCAGGGTGGGTGGGGGGTTAGGCCTCGATCAGCATTCAAGAAAGCCTTTGATTACATCTGGGAACATTAGCATCCCTCAAGGGATTGGTGTTGAGCTAGCCTACCCCTCTAGAAGCTAACGACAGAGCTAGCCTAACGCTCTAGAAGCTAACGACAGAGCTAGCCTAACGCTCTAGAAGATAACGACAGAGCTAGCCTACCCCTCTAGAAGATAACGACAGAGCTAGCCTACCCCTCTAGAAGCTAACGACAGAGCTAGCCTACCCCTCTAGAAGATCACGACAGAGCTAGCCTACCCCTCTAGAAGATAACGACAGAGCTAGCCTACCCCTCTAGAAGCTAACGACAGAGCTAGCCTGCCCATCTAGAAGCTAACGACAGAGCTAGCCTACCCCTCTAGAAGATAACGACAGAGCTAGCCTAACCCTCTAGAAGCTAACGACAGAGCTAGCCTGCCCCTCTAGAAGCTAACGACAGAGCTAGCCTACCCCTCTAGAAGCTAACGACAGAGCTAGCCTACCCCTCTAGAAGCTAACGACAGCAGCGCACACAAAGGATCTGGACAGGATCCTTATTGTGGCGCCTGAAATGACTCAAGTTGTTACACGTGTATATCATTCAGAACAATGCTAGAATGACCTTACTAGCTACACGGCCAGAAGGGCTTCTTTCTATAATGCTATTTATACAAAGAATTACAATAATAACAATCAACTTTAACTCATTCACCGCCAAAGACTGAATTGACTGAATATCAGCAATGGCCTTCCCCGCCAAGGACGTGTTTGACGTGTTTTTGTTTTTATTGGTGCAGCGCCTGCAGCAAACACTTGCCCAGCCTGTGACACAGACACAGGTCCCTGCCTTCAAAGGGTAGCCGACAGCACGCGATCAAACACATACCGCAGCTGTTGTTTTGAAATTGAGCAAGAGGAAAAGCAGAGAACGGGTAACGCTTCCTTGTGCAGACAGGAGAAACGCCATTGAAACGCCCTCGGCGCGCTGCACGAACTGGAGTCGCCTTCCTCTGTGCCAGCCAGGAGAAAACGGGAGAAAGTAATCAAGAGATGTGTTTGATCATCGGAGGAATGAGGAAATGATCGATCAGTTTGCGAGGGCGGTGAGGACGTGTTGAATAGCCGAGGGGAAAACGGGAACGATCAAATAGCAGAGTTGATATGACAGGGAGACATGGACGAGGACGGGTGTACCAGAACAAATCAAAAATAAACACAGGAACAGCTAGGCAGCAGCGGGCAGAAGGCACTCACAGCAGCCCGCTGTCCTTCTCAAGAGCTCTTCAGTTGGTTCATGAAATCGCTGGGCTGCGTGCCCTCCAGTGTTGCTCCTGGCCAATCCCAGCGCCACAGGGCGTGGTTATTGCTTATCCTATGTTGGGTTAGAAATCTAAAAGGGGGATCGTGTGTGTGTGTGTGTGTGTGTGTGTGTGTGTGTGTGTGTGTGTCTGTCTGTCTGTCTGTCTGTCGGTGTGTCTGTCTGTCTGTCTGCACACTCACACCGAGTAAACTGTATTGTTGAATGTAAAAAAAAAAGCACTTCATGTGTATATATATATATATATATATTTTTTTTTGTCATTTGTGTCCTAACGAATAATATTTACATGTCTGATGTCAATACAGTTCAAAATAAAAGAATTGAGAGTGAGTTATGCCTGAGATTGTGCCCTTTTACAAAAATGCTTTTTTCTCCCTTTTCTCTTCCCAGACAGGCTTTTTTGGTGAACATGGGGTGTATAAAAAGGGTTATAAGTAGAGTACAGAACATGCTAAAAGCTAACTTTCTTTTTGGGGGTGAAAGTAGAGACTTAGATCTTCATTTCGAGGTATTGGACATCACTGTAGTCCTAGTACAGAATTTACTGTGGGTCTTGAAAGATGACCAAACATTATGGAAATACTTGGCCTGTGCCAAAAATGCCAGTCAGATATTGGCAGTGAATGAGTTAATAGCACTTATTCAAAACCACAGTTACAAGGTGCTTCACAGAACACATTTAAAACAACATCCCACTGTTCGGATGCTATTATGTGCTTCTGTTAAAGTCATCATACCGATCACACATACATAGATCACATAAATATGATATAGAATCTAGCGTAGGTGGGTCTAACCTGTCAAAGGGTGGCCTAGATTAGATGGGCCTTGTTTAGCTGAAGTAACAGACATGTGAGATGTGAAGTTGTCTCTATAAATAGAAAAGAGTTTTGAGTTTGTATCGTCCCAAGAGAATTCAATCAGAACGCAGCTTGAGGAAATGCTAGGAGTCAGTGAGTCACATGACAGAGGAATCACTTTCACTCCCAGTTGATTGGTCCATCCCTGGTTTGTGTGATGGGAAGTTGGATGCCTGAGATTACGAATCTTACCAGATCACTATAGACGTCCAAAATCTTAATTTCTCAAATAGGCCTGTGCTGTTGGTGGACCTTTTAAACAAGTGCACCTCACCTGATTTTGGCCTCTGAAATCCTCTTCAATTTGAGTCAACTTTGCCCCAGTGAGTTTAAAATGTTTTAATATAGCAATAATACCGTCCCAGAAAGGCCTTCCTTACTGTGATTATGGCCACGATGGTCATGATGACTGTGAGGCATCGGGTACCAGGCAGTGCAGGCACCCGGGCCGTACCATCTGAGTCATGACTGTGAGGCATCGGGTACCAGGCAGTGCAGGCACCCGTACCATCTGAGTCATGACTGTGAGGCATCGGATACCATGCAGTGCAGGCACCCGTACCATCTGAGTCATGACTGTGAGGCATCGGATACCATGCAGTGCAGGCACCCGTACCATCTGAGTCATGACAGTGAGGCATCGGGTACCAGGCAGTGCAGGCACCCCGTACCATCTGAGTCATGACAGTGAGGCATCGGGTACCATGCAGTGCAGGCACCCCGTACCATCTGAGTCATGACAGTGAGGCATCGGGTACCAGGCAGTGCAGGCACCCCGTACCATCTGAGTCATGACAGTGAGGCATCGGGTACCATGCAGTGCAGGCACCCGTACCATCTGAGTCATGACTGTGAGGCATCGGGTACCAGGCAGTGCAGGCACCCCGTACTAGGGATGGGCATTTCTAGCAAAAACACTATTCGAAATTCGCTGGCCAAATTCGAATTTAATTCGAATTTCGAAAATAAAAATAAAAATGTAAAAAAAATTCAAAATGTAATTTTTTTTTTTTTTTTTTTTTTTTACATTTTTTTTTTTTTTACATTGACATTTTCGAAAATAAAAAACAGTTTTGACAATCATGAGTGGTTCATTAAATATTTAGTAGGCTCAGGTCTGAGTGCCAAAGGGGTGCCAAAGTCACCCCCTCTCCCTCTTCATGGGATTTCATCCGCCATTCATTTTTCCATAAACCTTGCTTAAAATGCTTATAAAAATTGTTTTACTTGCTCAAACCAAGCGATTTGACTATACTTAGAATCAGGGGAGACAATGCAACATTTCACTCAAAAAAAAAAAAAAAAAAAAAAAATTTTGTTCGAATTTCGAATTTCAATAATAAAAGTCGACCTTGATAATAACAACGATTATTCGAAAATTCGAAATTCGATGCCCATCCCTACCCCGTACCATCTGAGTCATGACAGTGAGGCATCGGGTACCATGCAGTGCAGGCACCCGTACCATCTGAGTCATGACTGTGAGCCATCGGGTACCATGCAGTGCAGGCACCCGTACCATCTGAGTCATGACTGTGAGCCATCGGGTACCATGCAGTGCAGGCACCTGGGCCGTACCATCTGAGTCATGACTGTGAGGCATCGGGTACCAGGCACCCGGGCCGTACCATCTGCAGCATCGTGGGGATTTACGAGCATGGCTAGAAAAATCTACTTGGACCAGACGACCAGTAAGATTACATGATGGATGGATGTAATATGATCTCATGCAGAGTTGCAGACTGTTGAATCATGTTTTCATCTCATTCATGGAGCACCAGAGCTCTTCTGTTTCCTCTTCTGTATGATCTCATGTGCTGCCGCTCATGTTTTCATACCGCGTCCCAAAATAGTCGTCTACACGCAGAACAGGTGACGTTGACAAAAGAATAATAGTGCCTATTCTTTTTCCAGTTGCTTTTTCAAAGTGACTTACAAACATGTCACGACTCACGACGACGACGGAAGCACATCGTTGATCACCCTCTCCGTGTCGTTTCGTCCTCCTACAGAGATTCTCCTTATGGGATTTTGTGTGGCGCTTTTGTTCCTCTACGTGATATCTTTGTGAAAGTATGATAAGATAAAATAATTCTTCTTCACAATGGGCAAAAAATACAAATGACAACTTGGCCTGGGCAGGGATGGTGGTACTATATATGCCATATGGCCAGTTTTTGAACGTCAAAAGCGAATATCAGAGGATCACAAATGCCTCAGTTGTGAAAGCAGAATGCCTATATTATAGAATATGAATG
Organism: Poromitra crassiceps; assembly: GCF_964638095.1. NCBI lineage: Eukaryota > Metazoa > Chordata > Actinopteri > Beryciformes > Melamphaidae > Poromitra > Poromitra crassiceps. The sequence goes on along the minus strand of NC_139627.1, from coordinate 3,063,771 downwards.
TGAAATAGGCTATATGACATATGTGCCGTTTTCCTCCAGCAGTTGTCAAAGAGAAATCGGTAAAACACGCTTGAATATTAATGAGTCTCTGTCATAATATCCTCTTGCATCTGTCCTTGAGCCCCCCCCCCCCCCCCCCCCAAAAGACGAGAAGACATGTTTGGCCAATTAGAGCCAGCCTGTTCCCCAGTCGTCCTCTTCATCCGCTGCTCTGTATCCACCCATCTGCAGTGAGCGTTGTACACCCAGCGTGCATTCTGAGGCCCTGGCAGACGTATTGGTGTTGGTCTCATGCTTGGTGTGGTGTGTGGTGTAGCTGCTAGGTGCCTCATGCTTGGTGTCGTGTGTGGTGTAGCTGCTAGGTACCTCATGCTTGGTGTCGTGTGTGGTGTAGCTGCTAGGTACCTCCTGCTTGGTGTGGTGTAGCTGCTAGGTACCTCATGCTTGGTGTGGTGTGTGGTGGAGCTGCTAGGTACCTCATGCTTGGTGTGGTGTGTGGTGTAGCTGCTAGGTACCTCCAGCCTGGACTCTTCATCGCTCTCCCATTTGTCTGAAGCGAGGAGCGAGCGGGGAGAGATGATCAAACGTGTCAGTGCTGCTGATCTGAGACACTGCCGGCCCGCAACCCCTGCTGCCAACATCCCCTCTCTCCTCTCCTCCACCCCCCACACAAACACACACACATGCACATACATACACACACACACACACACACACACACACACACACACACACACACATGCACGCACATACATACATACACACACACACGCGCACGCACGCACATACATACATATTACACACACACCATCAATCCCCAAAGGTTTACCGAGCAACTGAACTGACAGAGGCGAGCTCCCTCCATCTTTTCATGTGTCTCTTGCTTTGAGTCCTCAGCTGCTCTGCAGTGAAACTGTGCCTGACACTCGGGTTGCGCTCAATAACCAGTGTCTTCATCTGTGTCGTCTAGGGTTGTCAAAAGTATCAATAGTATCGAAAAGTGTCAATACTGAAAATTTGAATCGGATACAATACTCATTTGCAACAGATATCGATAATATCAATAATTATCAATACAAAAAATTTGAAATGGATACAATACTCATTTGCAACAGATATCGATAATATCGATAATTATCAATACTAAAAATTTGAAATGGATACAATACTCATTTTGCAACAGTTTTGATACCATCAGTGCTTTCTTTGAATGAAAAATCTGATTTTTCCCTCCCTATCATTGGGTATCTGTTGCTTCAACAAGCTAAATGTGCTAAATGCTAAACGCTCTGATGGCTAGAGCATGGCTAATCTGCTGTCTAAATTCAAAGTATTATCAGGCCTAGATTATGGAGGAGTGTGCATCTGTCCGTCCATCTGTCTAACTTTAGTTTTATGCTTCTTGATGTCATCATCCCCCCTTCCCGTGGTATCGAAAATGGTATCGAGTATCGATATTTTCCTCCGTGTCGGTATCGAAGTAGAAATTCTAGTATCATGACATCCCTAGTGTCGGCCCTCATTCAATATGGAGATGACGTGCTAGCAGCCAGGTTATGCTCCTGACTGTTAGCTTTTTCTGCGTGACATCCAGCTTAGAGGACAAAGTCACCTGCGAGTGTAACAGCGAAAGGTTGCCGTAATTGTAAAGGCTATAGCCAGAAGCAGTGTGGTGGCCAGCTGCTCTGAGCTGGATGGACCCGCCCGGTGCTTTTAGAGTGGCACCCACACGGCAGCCAACTGTGCACCCCCCATTGGTCCTCCCAGCACCCCCGGGCTCTGGGAGGGGAGGGGAGGGGGGGGGGGTGGCGAGCCAGCTCCTCAATTAAATATAACCCCACATCAAACAGCCTGTCAACATGCATTAGTGGCCCTTTGTACAGATAAGAGGCCATAAGAAATTGCCAGAACTATCACAGTCACTGTGCCCCCCCCCCCCCCCCCCTGTGGGCTTTTTATGAAAGATTCTTAAGGGAGGAAAGAATCTGACTTGCATACTGATATTTGCTGCTCCAGTCTTCCTCCTTTTTCAGTAGATGTCTTATGCTTTTTTCTGTGAATTATTTCCTCTGATATTTGGTTAGATAATTTTGATCTTTTACAATTTCATTGAGGAAATTTGCCATTATCGAATAGTGATTTGGGTTGTTTGTCAAGGAAAATAGATAGTTGTAATAATAATAATAATTGATGTGTGGTTGTATGAGGTACTTGCATACAGTCAGTGTACTACATGCAGTAGAATGCAGCCGGCGCGCTCCCAGTTTGGAGAAATGGAGACCGGCCCGCGTCAGGCAAGTAAAGCTGTCTGTCTGCTGAGTGTGAACAGGGTCATGAGCAAAAGAAAAAAAAAAAAACATAAAATGTTTCCATACCGCTCACCTGGCGTAATCCAAGTCTCCACAAGCCCTGAGATGCCAAGTTGACTCGAAAAGACACGCTTGTTTTTTAGCTGAGATCTGCACTGTAGCCAGGTGTGGCTGTAAGTAGTGGGGCTGCTGCACCACCTGGCTACAGTGAAGATACTGACTGTCGGCAAATACCTCACACAACCCTACATCAAAAAATCGCAAACTATCCCTTTAAGCCTCATCTTTTTTGGTGCATTATTATAACCGAGATCTAATGCGACAACAGCCAATCTTGGTCTGTGTGTGTGTGTGTGTGTGTGTGTGTGCGTGCGTGCGCGCGTGTGTGTGTGTGTGTGTGTGTGTGTGTGTGTGTGTGCGCGTGTGCGTGTGCGTGTGTGTACGGTCACAGCTGAACCTATCCCTTTTTTCCCCTCCCTATATCTTGCATGGCTTCAGACTGACAGTGAAAATAGGTCATTATAGTTGTAGGGAGAAGAGGAGCTGGAGTGAGCAGGCAGGGGAGAGATGTGTGTGAAAACTACCATGCAATATTAATGAGAGCCATTCACACTGTGAAGTGTCAAACCTGCACTGTGACTCTACGCAGACGAGGCCCCCACACTTCCTATAGCGTTACTGTTGTGTTTTATATGAATAAATTGTTCATCATCATCATCGCCGCCCAGGTTTGTTTGTTAGTTCTATTTCCTCATAATAATATTTGTCCAGACAGTAGTCCTCCTAGCCTAAGGCTGTCTGCTGTGTGAGGAGTCCGACCAGAAATCATTTAATAATTGCAAATGAAATCATCCTCTGACCTACTACTACTCATTTGCTTTTGTAGTCATTATCACAGCAAAGAACGTCCTCAAGGGTATTATGGTTTTTATGCAATGCATGTGTGGTTTTCAACGTTTTCTCCTGGTTTATATTATAACAACATAACAATAAGGGGGGGATTGAGAAAACAAGAAAGAACACGAATTAGCTCCCTATTTATTTAACATAAGAGTGGACTCATAACAACTAGTGAAGCACTATGGCACTATCTTTGATTTGGAAGAAACGAAATTAAACAAAATTAAAATAGGGTCTAATATAACTGCTGCACATGTGCTGTCTAGCCCTGACCAGAGCCGTGTATATAGAAGAGTTGCGACACCTCCATTCACTCCAATGGACCAGTTTTTTTCTCTCAAGAGTTCCAGGAAGTAAGGTCCTGGATTAAGCAGCACTGTCGAGTTGCAACAAAATGGACAGTTTGTGTTGTACTCTGATTTATTTATTTATTTATTTTTAATCAAATTGTACATTATCAGCTTTATTTTAGCATTCAAACGCTGGCTCTTCATTGGCTAATGATGAGTCACGCATTTTGGTCCTCCGCTGACGCCACTCTCTCTCTAAATTGCTCTGGCCCTGACCTTTCTTCAGGTTGTGTATAATAATAACGTGCATGTGTCTTGTGTGTCCAGAGCCACAGGAGCAGGGGGCATGAACCGTGAGGAGGCCCCGGGGAAGTCTCCTGAAGAGATGTACATCCAACAGAAAGTGCGGGTCCTGCTCATGCTAAAGAAAATGGGATCAAATGTACGTAACGCGCCTCGACATGAACACATTAGGCTCATGTGAAATGTTATGCTGTGGCAGTCTATCGCAGGTCAAATGACAATGATTTCCAATGGGACTGCTGTCCTATGAATTCTGAAATTAACAGTCTTTTGCACTGGATATTCTGCATCTCATGCAATGGTTGATTGTTTACACTGGCAAAGTCACGCATATGTTTAGACTAAGTCAGATAGTGATGCCCCCCTCCCTTCTTGCCAAGAGTCAAGTGGGAGGGGCGAGGGGTGGATTGGGATTGGTCCAAATTGACAAATGTTTAGTCATCGTAACTGAATACTAGAGTCACACAACTACTTCTGCCTGAGTTGTGTTCTATTGTATTCTTCTTCTACCCGGATGTGGTGCCAGCTCTGCTTACGTATGATGACTTATACCAACAAGCTCACGGGAAACAAGCATCTACC
>NC_139627.1:3029387-3054387 GCF_964638095.1 Poromitra crassiceps | reverse complement strand
GAAGGACAGCGGTGGTTGGTAGGGATCAGCACATTGGCCGTCCTTTGAGGTACAGTTACAATGACTACGTTTACATGCACACGATATTCCACTATTATTCGGAAAATGACAATATTCTGAATTTGATATGGGTCATGTAAACAGCATAATTCCAGTTGCATTTTCCGATTTTGCCCTTTTTCCGAATTTAGCATTTTCTGATGAAGACATCTGGGTTATTCCAGTATTATTCGGGCTTTCGGAGGATTCTTTGATCATTTATACAGCGCATTCGGAATATGCGTCTCAATCAGGGTTTTTACTGCAGTTTGCGATGCATGTTGCCTGTTTGTGGTCAACTGATGTGTGCTAGAAAGCGCTAGAACAGGCGATATAATCATAATAATCCATCATCTCTGGCATGCAAAAAGAGAAGCCGACATTTCTGATCGGGAGATGAGAAACATCGATTTAAAGAGAGAGAGAGAGAGAGAGTAGCCTATAGTGCCCAGTGCCCACGGAAGTCCGCATTGCTTGCGAGGTAATAACGTAGGCTACTAGCTTACTTTTTATGAAAGACTTGGATGCGCAACACCAAACTTTTCAGCAGCAAGCTCCTGAAATGGACCAAGTGATGCTGGTAAGAATAGTGCTGCTCTGTTTATTCTCAACAGAAAAACTCTGCGGCTCCGCCTACCTGCATCTCTCTCTCCCCCCCTCTCCCTCACGTGTCGGGGAGGGCGAGCTACGACTGCATGTAAACGGGAATATTAGTGGATTATTCATTTAGTCGAAATATTGTCATTTTCCGAATATGGGCAAAAAGCGGAATATTGTGTGCATGTAAACGTAGTCAATGTAACTGTACCTCGACTGTACCTTTCATGTAACTGCTACATGAAGAGGAGAGTACACCGTTTGATCTCTTTCAGACTTTGCGATGGCGTAAAAAAACAGGATAAAAGGAAACGTTTATAACAAATTGCATAGTAATGTGTGAAGAAGTGTAATTGTGTGCATAGCGCATGTAGGTCAGTCCAATTTAATTTGCTAGGAGGCCACACTTCAAATGGCAGAAATAGCAATGTGAAAATATTATTACATGGTAAATGGACTGCATTTATATAGCGCTTTTCCAGTCTTAACAAGTTACAACTGCTCAAAGCGATTGACTATATATTATAATGCCTACATTCACCCATTCACACAGATCACATCCACAACCATTCAAGGCCAGGGTTCATACAAAGTCGTGAAAGTTTGGAAAATGTTTGATTTGAGCTGTCATGTTTTCAATGTTAGGAAGATGCTTGAATTTGAATATACTCCTTGAAAATGGCTTGATTTTCAACATAATCTGGTGTTTGATCTTCTACACAATCACTCAGGTAAACCAAAAATATTTTAATACCTGAAATGAAACAATCCCGCCGTCATATTTATCTTCTGCTGGCATCTCACGCAAGACACGGAGCAGACAGTAGAGCTAGATTGACTGACCCGGGCTCCGAAATGAAAAGGGGCATTTTTCCGTTCAGCTCCGCTCTGCTCCACTCCGCATCATGAGGACAACCATCTGCTCTGTGCTCTCCAAGTGCGTGAAAAGTGCTTGAAAGCCGTAGGAACCCTGAAGGCGCCAACCAGCTCGTCTGGGTTCATTGTCTTGCTCAAGGACACCTCGTCAGCGACACGCTGCCGGGGAGGAGCCAGCCTCGAACCGGGAACCTTCTGATTCCCAGGTGACAGCTCTACCTCCTGAGCTACTACTACCCCAATAAGAATTTAATTAATTTGTTTCATGGAAAAAGTATAAATTGCAGTTAGTTGTTGTAAAGTAAAGTTTTGGTCCAGAAGGTGCATTTCAGCTTTCTGAGGATTTTTACTCTACCAGTTGACATCCAGTCCAGAGGGGGTACAGCTAAATGAATTGTGCTCTGGTGTGCCTCACCGTCTTCTCATGGTTTGACTGCTGTCTTTCCAAATAGACCCTCAGCCAGACAGAAGCCATCTGTGAAAACAACTGTTGACCACACCAAGGTTGTCTGTCTGATTGGTTTCATTACCCCCACCTGGATTTGACGCGCTCTGCCCTCAGACCTTGTTAGTCTGTTTGTCTTCTGTACAGGAAAAGGACAGGTGGCTTTGGCACACCAAAAAATCCAATTATGAGATGGATGATATAAGCCTTAAATCATGGACGACATATCCCTTAAATTAGGTTGTCCATTTTGTATTGTAATTTTTTTTTTTTTTTTACCTTGGTGTCATTTGACGAACAGTTTCCTGCAGCTGTTTCATAAGTTAACCCCCCCTTTGGCCTTAGCCGCCTAAGCCGCCTTAACTTATAATTGAAATGATATAATATTTGTTCCATGAATCAAGTACAATTACTCAAAACTCAGTAAATCCCACACATTGACTTAGGCGACACCAGTTTACGCAGTCAGGTACTCGCTGATTTTTACGTTTAATTTGTTTGCTCCAAAATATCAAATGAAGTCTGCGTCACACTGAGCAAATGTTAAATGCAACAGTAAATAGTTGAAGACAGAACAGCAGGTAGATGGATAACATCACTGCTGCTGTCAGTTAGATAAACTGATAAGAAAGCTTGCATCACTGAATCCACCAGAGGATATTTCAACACCATCGTGCGTCGACATGCTTTGTCACGCCTGGTTTGGAAATGTTGCCCAAACCTTGAATGATTCCCTCACAGCCCAGGAAGTGTCAAAATGTCAACTCCAACTTCTGACTCTGTAACTCAACTCCCAGCCTGCCACTCGTATTTATTTTAAGTCTACGGGTCGTTGATTTTCTATTTCACTTTTAATTGGCTGATTACCATACATGCAAATGCAGACATTTTGTTTTGCAATTTTAATCGGGCCAAAGAGGAATTGTCTGCCAAAGACGCTGCAGCCGAGCAGTTGTTCCATCCTGCGTTCTTGCTGTGTTTTCTGCTTGATGAGAGTGAATTCTGGAGGAACAGAGGAACAGAGGAGAGTGGGCGAGCAGCGCTCTGTGTGCTGTGTTTAAAACACATGATCTTATCCTGATTAAGGAAATGAAGTGTGAACCCAATCACATGGGCCTTGGATTATTCATGTATTGATTTTATTTTTGTGTATACGCTCCAGTTGGGATCATTCAAAGCAATAAATGTATCACGTCTCTCTTAAAGTGAATACAGAAATAATGGTAGAGAGATGTGGGACTAATGGGAAAACAGAGGTTTCGTCTATAGAATTTGTCTGTTCTTCCTCCTCCTTAAACTCCCGCATGCGAGACTTGCTGCTTTGACATCATGTCGGCGCTAACAACATGGTGTCTCATAGCTACACATAAAAGCAGCCGTCCTCAGGACTTGTTCTCCTGTCTCATTCGTTGAGGAAACTTAACTCCGCCCCCCCCCCCCCCCCCCCCCCCCAGAAGGACATCTGAGGGCCACAACACCAGAGGAGAGAGATGGGGAGGTGTTGCCATAGCAACCACAGTCGTCCCAGGAAAGCCGAGCTCCCCAGTGGTCCGCGGTGTTGTTGCGACGTGCGGCGCTGCTAGATTGGAGCAGGTCTCGTTAGGGGGCCTGGAGTACTAATTACACGGCCAGGGTGTGATATTCCAATCTCTGTCAGCCCCCCCCCCCCCCCCCCTCCCCCTTCTCACAGAAATATGGCCGCTCTCGTTTCAGATGGCTGCTGCCTCGCCCAATCAATACATCATCTCGTTTCTTTTTGTCTGTTTTACAATCCCCGTATCCCCGTATCACACCATCTCTAAGCCTGGCTTTTCAACTCAAAGCCTTGTGGCACAAAAGGAAGCGGCCCGTCTTTGTTCAGCGACGTGGCCACTGGCCAGGGTCAAGTTTGTTTGATCGATTTTTTTTTAATCTTATTTTGTTCCTTGTTGCAGCATAAATCTGAGCTCGACGCTCTGCAGCTTCTGCACATTGTTATTCCCCTGTCTACCTGACCCAATACCCTAAAGCACAGGAACTTCCTCCTGTATCCCAAATATGTTGACAGCTATGTGTTTGTATAGTCAAATGTCAAGGGATAGTTTTCCACCACGGTCTCTGGAGTCAACGGACTGTCCTTGTGTGTATGTATATATTTTCCCTTTCAGGATAGAAATGCATAATATCCCCCCCTGAAATATCTATCGGTACCTAATATACATTTTCAAACTGAATTATTTTATTGGATCCAGCCCTGACCAGAGCTTTGATCACAAGATTAATGCAAAAAAATACAAGCACGGTATCGGCCCCTTTGGGGCCAAAACCCTAGGCTCGCCCGCAGCTCGGTCGCTGCTTGGCCTCGCCTGCTCTATTGGCATGCACAGAATCACCTGCTCTATTGGCATGCGCACAATTGCGCAACTTCGCATCACTGATGACATCACAATGCCTATGACATCAGTGCCTATGACATCATCAGTGATGTCATAAGATGATTTTGGTCAATGATGACATCACTGATGATGTCATAAACATTGTCTGCGAGGCTCCGCCTGATGGTCTGCCAGAGCATTGCATTTACAGAACAATTTTTACATACCGTATACTGTACATGGGGAGTAGGCTTGGGCCGATTTTCGTAAATATCGTAAGTTTCTGGTATCCTTTGAAACTAGAGGACTGGACTTATTGATTGCTACCAACGATGTCATGCTAGCTTGTCAGGAAGGTGGCTAAATAACACTCCAAAGTTAGGCTGAATTTTGGCGAGGAAAAAATATTCCTCTTTGTCACAGCCTAATGTTGTGTGTGTGTGTGTGTGTGTGTGTGTGTGTGTTTTGTCTGAAATTTGGTTTGGTACATATTGGTACTTGGTTTGAAAAGTTTGGGAACCCCTGAATTCTATAGGAAGTACAGAAGAAGCCAAGTAGACAGACATAGTTCAATGAGTTGTGGACCTGCCTGCAGTGGGTAAGCTGAGCTCATTTAGCCTGTGATGTGCAGCGGCCCATAAAATGTCAAATTCATTAAATCCATCTTTCAAGGAGCGCCGTGCCATCCGGGGGAGAAAAATGACTGGCAGAAAATAATGTGCTATTTGCTTAAACCTCATTATCACCATGTGAAGTGAAGTAGCAAACCGTGTTGCAGAAATCTGACATTCTCTGTGGAATCTTAAATCACTTATTTATCATTTTGCATATAATAGACTTCATTTGAAATGCTCAGGTGTTCACAGATTCTCTCCAAAGCGACATCCTGCAATTTGAAGCAGGGAAAATGTCATCTTTTTCCCAGCCATCTTCATATTGTCATATTACATTTGCGTTACATTTTAAGCCTTAAGGAGTAAATTGTGTGATTTCACTAGGATGTCATTGACTAGAAGTTAACCCATGGAGAGAATGTAGTGCATATAGCTTTCATTCTTTCCTGCTAAGTCAAGTCAAGTTTATTTGTATAGCCCTAATTCACAAGCATGTCTCAGAGGGCTTCACAGAGAATATGTCTAGCTAATTCTAGCTGACATAACAGTAGCAAATTACAGTAGTAATAATAACACATTGAACAATCATATGATAGAGAAATATAGAAATATAGAATAGAATGGGTGCCATGCTTTAGCGTAGAATGGGTGCCATGCTTTAGAATAGTGGGGGAGGAGAGATCAGGAAAGGGTGCAGGGGAGGGAGAGCATGGGGAATGTGAGAGGAGAGAGCAGGAAAGTGATGAGGTCGGGAGGGAATGGGAAATGTGGGGGAGGAGAGAGCAGGGAAGGAGAGGAGGTGGGGAAGGAGCAGGGCAAGGGGGAAAGAGGAGAGAACAATATACATTATAGTCTACTTGCTCTGTTCACGTCAGCTGCGTCGAGTCACATTTTTTTTGCTGGACAGATAGACATTCTGTTATGTGAGTACCGGTAGTTTAAATTCTATGCCTCTGAAATGGTCAATCTGTGCTCAATGCTCTGTATAGAAGTAAAATGACGATGTCAATGCTATGTGCTTATATCATGGAGGCTGGAGCTACCATGAAAAAAGTAATTGTTTTAAAATATGATAGTGCCTGGCCAGTTTCAACTAAACTCATTCCCAGGGGAGCCATGTTTGTCCATGAAGAAGACTTGACATTTCTGACCGGCTACAATTCAGAATACGTTTGAGGTAAAGGTAGCTAGAGCTGCAACGATTAATCGATTACTCCATCGACAGGAAATTAATCAACAACTATTTTGATAATCGATTAATCGTTTTTGAGTCACTTTTTTTAAAAAAAAGTCAAATTTCTCTGATTCCAGCTTCTTAAAAGTGAATATTTTCTGGCTTCTTTACTCCTCTATGACAGTAAACTGAATATCCTTCGGTTGTGTACAAAACAAGACATTTTGAGGAAGTCATCTCAGGCTTTGGGAAACACAGAATGATATTTTTCACCATCTTCTGACATTTTATAGACCAGACAACTAATCAATTAATCGAGAAAATAATCGTCAGATTAATCGATAATGAAAATAATCGTTAGTTCAGACCTAGGTTCATAGAGGAAGTTAAAGGCTCCGGGATGCGTGCCTCGAAGAAGCAGATGAGCGGCCAAGTACTGACCACACACATGCTGCGTCTTAACCCCGCCCCTGCTGCTGTTGTGGTGAGCGTGCTGCGTCTTAACCCCGCCCCTGCTGCTGTTGTGGTGAGCGTGCTGCGTCTTAACCCCGCCCCTGCTGCTGTTGTGGTGAGCGTGCTGCGTCTTAACCCCGCCCCTGCTGCTGTTCTGGTGAGCGTGCTGCGTCTTAACCCCGCCCCTGCTGCTGTTCTGGTGAGCGTGCTGCGTCTTAACCCCGCCCCTGCTGCTGTTCTGGTGAGCGTGCTGCGTCTTAACCCCGCCCCTGCTGCTGTTCTGGTGAGCGTGTTGTGTCTTAACCCCGCCCCTGCTGCTGTTCTGGTGAGCATGCTGCGTCTTAACCCCGCCCCTGCTGCTGTTCTGGTGAGCGTGCTGCGTCTTAACCCCGCCCCTGCTGCTGTTCTGGTGAGCGTGCTGCATCTTAACCCCGCCCCTGCTGCTGTTCTGGTGAGCGTGCTGCGTCTTAACCCCGCCCCTGCTGCTGTTCTGGTGAGCGTGCTGCGTCTTAACCCCGCCCCTGCTGCTGTTCTGGTGAACGTGCTGCGTCTTAACCCCGCCCCTGCTGTTGTTCTGGTGAGCGTGCTGCGTCTTAACCCCGCCCCTGCTGTTGTTCTGGTGAGCGTGCTGCGTCTTAACCCCGACCCTGCTGCTGTTCTGGTGAGCGTGCTGCGTCTTAACCCCGCCCCTGCTGCTGTTCTGGTGAGCGTGCTGCGTCTTAACCCCGCCCCTGCTGCTGTTCTGGTGAGCGTGCTGCGTCTTAACCCCGCCCCTGCTGCTGTTCTGGTGAGCGTGCTGCGTCTTAACCCCGCCCCTGCTGCTGTTCTGGTGAGTGTGCTGCGTCTTAACCCCGCCCCTGCTGCTGTTGTGGTGAGCGTGCTGCGTCTTAACCCCGCCCCCATCCTGCTGCTGTTCTGGTGAGTGTGCTGCGTCTTAACCCCGCCCCTGCTGCTGTTCTGGTGAGCGTGCTGCGTCTTAACCCCGCCCCTGCTGCTGTTCTGGTGAGCGTGCTGCGTCTTAACCCCGCCCTGCTGTTGTTTCTGCTGGGGTCTTTATCCTCTCAGCTGACCCCCGCACAGATTGTGACCTTTGACCTGTGTACTACATCATCACCGCCACATCGGACTCATTACTTGACCGCTTGTCTGCTTCTTCGAGGCCTTAGTTGGCACGGAGCTTTTAACTTCCTCTATGAACTCCCTGTGTGTGACCTTTGTGTGTGTTTTTGCTAATATTAGCCTACCTTTACCTCGAGCGTATTCTGATATCTGATGCTAGTCAGAAATGTCAAGTCCTCATGTACAAACGTGGCTCGCCTGGGAATTAGTTCAGTTGAATAGATGTAGAGAAAGTGAAAAAAGGTCATTATACTACTGGACAGGTACTATATTAATATTTTAAACAATTACGTTTGTCCTGGTAGCTCCATGATATAGAGACTGTTTCAACTTGTCAACATAAAGATTCTAAATTGCCCCCAGCTTACTTCCTGTTGTAGAGTTTGTTAGTACAATAACTGAGAGGAAATAAGATAGGTTTCAAACTCTTCCCTAGCAACACAGTTCCGTGAAAACCGTCTATAGGCACATAGCTTTGACTCTGTTTGAATCTAGCACATAGCTTATGTTATTATATCTCCTTTTGTCTTTCTCCCTGCTGCTTTCCTTTCACAATCCATTGTGCACTATTTCTTTGAGGTGAAAAAATATTCGTCCCCCCCATGTTGAGATAGTTATTATTTTACCCGCAAGGATGTTTTTTCTTCCCTGGAAAGACAATTGCTGTGATGAATGAGAAAAGACATTTTTTTCATTTCAAAGTATTCACGGAGGACAAATCGGATGATATGCTCGTGTTGCTGTTATAGTATGTAATCCATGGCCAGGAACAGGTATTAAAATGTGATGAAGAGAGATCTCTTTCTATTGGCCCATAGGGCAGAGGGAGGAGGGGGTCAGGGAGGGAGGGGCAGAGGGAGGAGGGGGTCAGGGAGGGAGGGGCAGAGGGAGGAGGGGTTCAGGGAGGGAGGGGCAGAGGGAGGAGGGGGTCAGGGAGGGAGGGGCAGAGGGAGGAGGGGGTCAGGGAGGGAGGGGCAGAGGGAGGAGGGGGTCAGGGAGGGAGGGGCAGAGGGAGGAGGGGGTCAGGGAGGGGAGGGGCAGAGGGAGGAGGGGGTCAGGGAGGGAGGGGCAGAGGGAGGAGGGGGTCAGGGAGGGAGGGGCAGAGGGAGGAGGGGGTCGGGGAGGGAGGGGCAGAGGGAGGAGGGGGTCAGGGAGGGAGGGGCGGTAGCCAGAGAGAGAGAGAGCAGCACTGAAACCAGCCAGCAGCTGTTTGCTCATAGGCGGTAGCACCCTGCTGCCATCCAGTGATGCAATCTGATTTGGATCCGTTGCTAAGCAACAACTCGGATGGGCCTGACATTCTCATCTTGCTGGCTGGAGCTTGTGTGTGTGAGCGCGTGTATGTATCTATATATCTATATCTATAGATATATACATATTTATAGATCTATAGATAAATAGATATTTATGGCAGGGCGAGGTCCAGACATGACTCTCACACAACGTGCTCAAGTGAAGCAGATATAGCCGGAGCAGACTGCTGTCTCTCCCTAGTTCCCATCATCCAACTTGGCTCTGTGGATTTATTTTGAGTTTGTTTCTGCCGGTCAGCCAGCTCATGTTCCTCCACAGAGTCTGACATGTCCTCCAGTTACACAGGGTGAACTCCCTTAACACAAGCACACAACTATGCAGGATCGCAGACAGGCTTCTATTGTGACTATAGGATGAATCAGCCACCCAAAAATGCGTAACCCCGCGGCAGTTAGCTAGTATGAGTTGTGCCAAACAAACGTTAATATCTCAAAAAGTATACATCACATCGGTTATATTTTGACATTCTGAGTGAGAGCAGAATTAGCTCAAGAGTTTGATGTATAATATATGCATGTCATGTTAAAGTTGTGTGAACTGTCGCAGTTTTTAAATTGTAAACACGGTCAGCCGACTAGAGTCAGACGCTCAAACCCAGGCTCCATAGGGTTCCATTGCCGTTGCCACCCAGTGACGCGGTTTGTTTACTAAAATGCTGCTCGGCTGATCCCTCGTATAGGATGACACAGTAACCCGTATTACTATATATTGCGTAAATAAAAACTAACTGTAATAACATTTTTATTACCGAATTGTTGGGAGGCCGAGTAACAAAACGTCAATATTTTATGTAAATATTGTACACAAATTATACAGTCTTGCATTAAAATATGTTTAGGAAAGAGAGATGTCTTGTGATTGGTAGGATAAATTAATTTTTTTTCAAGTCATTGAAACATTACCGTGCTGTTTTAAGGTTGTCATCATAGGATATTCAGGATAATATATGTAAGGGATAATGTATACTGAGCCGGTGATTACTGTGGAAATAATGACCGACAGGTGAGATTGAGCCCGACGCGCAGCGGAGGGCTTAATCATTCACCTGAAGGTCATTATTTCCAGTAATCACCAGCTCAGTATACATTATCCCGCTTAGAACACGGCCTACAACTAAATCATTCAATAATCTGACAAAAATAATTATTCAAATAGATTTTTTAATAGCGTTTTCAACACAAAGTGGTTTAATTCGTAATTGGCACACAAGACACCACAGCTGCAACTGGTTGGCCTAATTAGTAGGCCAGTGGTTGCTGACAAAAGGCTCTTATCAACTGATTAATACCAGGTGTGGCAGAGCAGTGGTCGGTTGTCGAGAAATAATGACCGGTGAATATTGTTGATTGACCAATCAGAATCGAGTATTCGAGAGAGCCGTGTTCTAAATCGAGATAATCGCACTGTGATATTTTCATATAGTCACAGGCCTAATTGTGACGGATAGATCTAAGTTATTGCACTCATGCATAGCTTTGAACAGTCAGAAGAATAGAATAGAATAGAATAGCCTTTATTGTCATTGCACAGTTCCCCATACAACATGTAACTCAGCAGTAGTATAAGCAGTAGTGTGATATGACATAATTGACTCTTGTTGAAGCATCATTGTACCATGTGTTGGCTCACAGCAGATGGGATTTCTGTTGTTCGCTGAATGTTATCTTTGTGTTTTCATTTTTAACACTCCATATTTATTTCCCCCTTGTTGTGGGGAATTTGCCTATTGGCTTATTCTTTGTCGTAGCCTCATTTGGTCGGCCAATGAGGTCCCAAGGGAGCGGGAAGTTGAAAGGGAATGCAAGTTTGCATTAGAAGGCACCTCCTCCACCTTCTCAAGCTCACGCTGACCTGATTGCAGCATTGAAACGTCCTAATGATCTTCCCTGTAGAGAGAGAACCAAATGCAACACAAAATGGCTGCTTGGAGGGTCTGTCTGTGCTATGAGGAGGCTCTGCCCATTGTGCCAAATACACAGTCCCTGCTGGCCTACTTTCATTTCTCCACAACAATAATTAAATCTAACAAGCAGTTGAGGGCTGTGCAGCAGAGAGGTTTTTTTTAATAGCAACAAACGTGCTATACGTTGCTGCCATTTAAACACTCCTCGGCCCTCTGCAGAGGTGTGGAGTTTTGTTGTTGATGATATTTATGGGATAACAATTTATTTATTTTTGCAGAATCATTTTAGACCGTTGCACTTAGCCGTCATTTCCTCACTCTGGCTTCTGAGTGGGGTGTTTTTCATCGATAAAGACCAAAGGGTTTGAGCAGCAGACCAGCAATTTGCTGGCAGTTCTCAGGCCAAAAATTCATCACCATTTCCAAAAGGCAAATGCATCTCACCAGGCTGCCAAGCATGACGGTGCAATAGTGGTTTCAATGGAGTATAGCAGGAATGAGTCCAGAAGACCTGGACGTTAGCACTTCCGCTGCACCCTCCCCACCTCCTCCCTTTCCTGATCTCTCCTCCCCCATTATTCCCCCACTATTCTAAAGCATGGCACCCATTCTACCCTAAAGCATGGCACCCATTCTATCTATATTTGTTTTCTATATTTCTCTATCATATGATTGTTCAATGTGTTATTATTACTACTGTAATTTGCTACTGTTGTGTCAGCTAGAATTAGCTAGACATATTTTCTGTGAAGCCCTCTGAGACATGCTTGTGAATTAGGGCTATACAAATAAACTTGACTTGACTTGACTTCCGGTTCCTACGTAAATCAATGGGATTTTTGCATGGGATTTTTTGTTAAATGTTTGAAATAAGGTCTGTGGTTAACACAAGTTTATGAAACAGCAAACTTTGTGTTCAGCAAGATGATCTTCACAAATGAGGACCACTTTTATGATTTCCGAAGCGTAAATGCTTTTTTGTTTTGTTTTTTACACGATTTTCAGAAAAAAGTGGTCCTCATTTGTGTAATAAAACAGAACGACAAGGACCGCACTGCCACATGGCAAGACTTGATGAATCACAGGTAGCGTTAGCAATAGACTAATGGATACTCCCATGTTAAATAGTAGCCAGCTGAGCTGATAACTCTGTCAGGATTCATTCGTTGACTCAACTCAGATTAGACTGTAATTATGAGTTGGTCTTTGCTAATGTGGTAGAAGTGAGTGAAGCACAAAGGGAACAGGAAGAAACCAGACTTGGTGAAGATCTTGGAGACTGTCTTTGGGCTTATTGATTTGTCTTTTCCCCGCAGCTTAGCGAGATCGGTCAGATCAGCTGCACTATAGTATTGGTTATCCACAGATATCCCACACCTCCTGGAAGAGCAGTGGATATTGACTTGTCCCTTGGCCTGGGATCTAAATGTGATCAGGGCAGAGCAGGATGCTCTCTGTGTGTCTTCGTCATCCTTCCTTCAGGCTCTGTGGTGGTGAACGTGGCAGAAGATGACATTACCTGTGTTCACCACAACAATTCTCATGGCAGTATATTCCCTCTTGGCTCTGTAGTAACTGACTGTAATGATTGATCTAAGTGTCATTACTTCTCTGTCAGAGTGACTGGATGTTCACTGATAGTCTTCAGACTTCAGTGTGGACAGAAAGGCCAGGTCACACCTAGTATTGTTGTAAAGGCTGAAAGCTATCAGACAATGAGACATTTCCTGTTTGTCATAAAAGTACATATTAATCTGTTCTGCAATCTGCACTGAAGTTGGTCATCAAAAGGCAGCTTTAGTTGACCCTGGTCTATCCCAACCTCAAACAAATGAACTGACAGCCTACTGAATGGACATATTGAGTAAATAAACTGGAATAGTAGCATATATTGTGGATTTTTCCTCTTTGACACATGCAACTAAAAGTATGTAAATGACATGACAGCCTGCAAATAAGACTGGACACAATCTTTCCGGCATTTCAGAAAATTTGGTTCATAATTTGTTTTGGCTTTGGAACTTTTACTTGCGCTTAATAGCCCCCATTCCCAGATTGTTTGAGTAAATGGGATTCTTTATGCGTAATGCCCCTTTTTGATGTCTTAGGCGCTATCTCCAAATCACCATATTATCACCATATAATTCCATTGAGAGACGATAAACTGTTGAGTGTTTGAGTGCCGTCGCTGCAGACTCACCTAAAGCTGCCTTCACATGATAAGCCATCTTCTCTTATCTCACCGTGAGGCAGAGCGGGGAGCAGCAGTAGCTGTTGCTAGGCGAGATCGGTTGCACTCATGATCAGGGGGTCAGCGTTGGTTTACTAGGTCAAAGTTTAAATAATTAGAGGTTTGAGTGCAGCGCGCGGTGGCAAATTTGAGCGCCGCATGACGCCAAGAGTAGCCCTGCCGCAGAGTTGGGCGACACTGCTCTCCCTATAGGAAAAGTTTTACAGTGGATCATGAGTGTGAGGGCTTAATATGGGGCGGTACGGTGGTGCAGTGGTAACCGCTGTCGCCTCACAGCTCGAAGGTCCTGGGTTCGATTCTCACCTGGGACGCTGTGGGCCCCCGGGGGCGTTCCTCCGTACATAACCCCCCACCAAAAACATGCAGAAGATCGTCATCCGACCAGTGACGACAACATCTGAAGTTGGTCCAATGATGGTCCAATGAAGGTCCCCGGGCGCTGGAAAGAAATAGCGACCACTGCTCCTGGCCTGCCCCCTGGAGGAAAGGACAAGCCTGGATGGGTCAAATGCAGAGGACATATTTCACCGGCCACCGTCAGCATGAGTGTGTGTGTTGTGGCCGCATGCATGTGTTGTAGTGTGTTCGTGTGACAATAAAGACGGGCTGCCGTCTGAAATCGTGTTTTTAATCGTGTTTTTAATATTGACCCCGTTGTGTTTTAGGTGCGGAGGATGTGGTGATGGCGTTCTCACGGTCAGAGACGGAGGATCGACGGCAGTGACCCTGGGCCCCCCCCCCACCCCACCGCTCCACCCTACTGCACCCCACCCCACCCAGCATGACCGTCGCGCCCCGCGGACCACAACAACCCAAACGCCACAAATACAAACAACACTGTTGAGCTCAGGAGAGGAGGAGGAGCCACCCGGAGAGGATGGAGGAGGCAGGGGAGAGACACCAGGAGGTTGCTGCCTCTCTCTCCCCCCCCCAGCCTCCTTCTTCCTGACTCCTCCGTATACAAGCTGGCACACCTGAGATGCACTCGAGTGGGACGCTGTGGGCCGGAGCCTCGGAGCCAGTCAACGAAAACACTCACAGATTGTGTGGTTGAGTATAAAATGTTGGGGGTTGATTTTTTTTTTTTTTTTTGGTCTGTGGTGGGGATTTAGGTAGTGTTAACGTGGTAAATGCTTTGGTCACTGGAGGAATCGACCAATGAGCAGTTGTTTCAAGCAAAGAGAAATATAAGTTTTGGTCAAAGCAGTGAGTGTCATGATTGATGACCTTATGGGAAGAGATTTTTTTTTATTATTTCTGCTTACCTGATGATGGGGTTGAATTTGTTTTGGAGTTAGCTGTTGTGTATAAAGGCTTTCATATTCTGTCACACTAGTTCGCTGCTTTACTTTTGAACCATAGGCTGTTGGGAGTGTAACTCTGCTGCGCCCCTCACGGGAAGAGCAGAAGAATTAAGACACTAGCCGATTCCTGACGTAAACATGACACACAGATGTACACACTATCCCCAGGCAAAACAAGGTTTTTGGGTTATTGTGAAATGTAAAACCTTTTTTTATTGTACAGACAGTAGGTAAAATACAATAACGAATTGATTGTGCCAATTGTATTTTTTGTTGTTTTTTATCTGTAAGATAAAAGTAACATTATGATTATGAAAGGTGTCTGATGAGTGACGAGCTGTATTTCTAATTTATTGTTTTTCTTTTTTAAATTGATCGACTCCCTATCCCTCAAATACACCATCAAAGAAGAACCAGAGGATAGCGAAAACGAAAGCCTATAACGCGAGCGCACCCTGTAATGTTGTCAAAGGTGGCTCTTGATTCACACTAAAAAATAAGGATAGAGACTCTAATTAACTAGCTATAACTAAAAACATGGAGCCAAACTTAAGAACTGTGTGCTATTTCTGACTGTATTGTATATCATACACTGTTAGCAGTGTGACATTTGCAAAAAAAATTGACTGAATTTTTAGCACAGAGATTTTATGTTTGGTTCGGTGCAAAACGAAACTACTTTTATCCCAACTTTATTTCCTTCGGTGATTTAAGTGCGTGAAACAAAGTATATCTTCTCTGTGTTAACTGACTCAACTGGAATAGTTCAATTGAATATTTTTGTTTGTCAAAAGCCGACTTGTTTTTCTAGTGACATGCTCAATATTTAATGTGTTTTAAGTACAGTTTGTTAACTTGTATAACTTAAATAATTGTAACTTAATGTTTTGAAGCCAAGCATGTCTGCCTTGTGGTTTATCATGTTCATTGAAGTGTATCTATGAGGATCTTAAAAGCCTTGCCACAATGACCATCGCTTGTACATTCTTGACGTTTGTGGAAGCTACTAGCTCTTTTAAAATATTTTAGTAAAAAAACATCATTTTGTATGGGTCAATGTTATCCATTATTATCTTGTTGGCAATAACCTCTATTCGAATGTCCTCGGCAATCTCTCAATGTACACACAAAAGATCAATCACGCTGTCCACCTATGACAAAGACTTTTGTCTTTTTATTATGTTTACTTTTTGTTTTAAAACATTCTTAATTTGTCTATGCATTTTTTCTCTCTCTCTCTCTAAAAGGTGTCTTACGTACATTTTACCTATCAGGGTTGTTCTACAGCCTTCATTGAATTTGTGTGTGTGTGTGCGCGCGCGCGCGCGTGTGAGAGAACCACCATTGAACTTGCTACCGGATTTTGATTTTCATTATGCTGTTCAGTTTGCCTAGAAATGTGTATCTTTTTACTGTGATGACCTGCCGTTGCCTAGTTGTCCTTTTGAATTATTTTGTGTTGCCTTTGTACTTTCTTTCTTCTCGGTTGACACCAGTTAGTTGGTTTTGTATGGCTGCTGACCATGTCTTGACTTAATGCTTCCAAATCCTATACCAACTGAACCATTAAAGACATTTTAAACGGTGCAAAGTTTGTCGTCGTCTTGGTTGAAATCCACCAAAACGTGCATGCGCAAGATCTCAATGACGATGATGGGATTCCTAAAATACAGAATGGGTACCTTTCTTCAGGTGAAGCCATAAGAAATCTGCTGGTCTACTGCTCACCTAAATCTAGTGTGAGATGTTTGTGCTTCTTGGTCAAAAGCTAACATACTGCTGAACATCCAGGAAAACAAAGGGTTCCTCACTTCCAGCAGTCATAAGTTGTCAAATCTCGATTTCTTTCTATCTCATCATCTACAGTTTGCAGCTTTTGATGAAAAGATGTCTGCCATTCAATCTGATAAGTGGCGAATGCAGTTTGTACATACAGACAGGTATGTATTAG
Source organism: Poromitra crassiceps (assembly GCF_964638095.1). Lineage (NCBI taxonomy): Eukaryota > Metazoa > Chordata > Actinopteri > Beryciformes > Melamphaidae > Poromitra > Poromitra crassiceps. The sequence goes on along the minus strand of NC_139627.1, from coordinate 3,037,993 downwards.
ATTAAATCTTACACGTTCTGAGACGTGAGCCTTCTTCCCCGGTGGCGCTATATGCCAACCCATTACAAAATGCCTTTAAAAATGTATTCAACCATTGTTTTTCCCGGGGGAAAAAAACTTTCGGCTCCACAAAGATTCACAGTAACACCTCTCAAGTGGGACTCTGACATTAAATCATTTATATCCACTGGACAGCTTCTTAAAACTGCCAGGTGTTAATTGAGGCAGATGTTTTGTATTTGGTGCTGTCTGTCTGGTCATCAAGTTGAGAATGGCTGCTATGTTTTTCCACTGCTAATGATGAACATCTGCTCACTGTTCCCGTGCTATCTTTCACAGATGCATCAGAATCCTGCAATTTAGAGACAGGCGAGCTGTGGGAATAAACACCAGCTGCTGCAGTTTACACATGCACCACTAGAGGCATCGAGCTGTGGGAATAACACCAGCTGCTGTTGGCTAATTTTTCCAGTTTACACCATACACCACTTTGCATTGGACTGCCACTTTCACTCAAACGAGTTGGGTACCTGAGTGGTCAAATCCCAACTTTATAAGCCTTCGCCGTGGATCTCGGTGTGAAAGTTGTGTATCGAAAGAAACACAACTTTATCGTTAAATACCACCGGATTTGATGCTCTGTTAATACTTGAATATCAACATAAGGAGTTCCCAAACACAGGAGGGAGGAGGAGTATAATGTTGAATGCTGTAATGTAGACAAAGCATGTGCCTCCATAAGCTGCAGTTCACACTGTTACACGTGAGCCTTAGTGATAATAATATAAGTGTATCTCTATGCTGGACGCCGCTGTCTGTGTTGATCATTGTGATGTCAGACAGAACAGACCCAGAGGGCCCGGCCCATAACTGCCACCAGCAGCATCGCATCACGTTATGCAACAGTGTGCCAGGACGACAGCGGGTCGGCTCGGTGCTGTGGGGGTGAGACAACACTATGACAGATGGCAGAGATGTCTGTGTGACTTTAGTGACTTAAGTATGTGTGTGTGGATTTAAATATCCAGTTCCCAACTTCAGGCGTTGGCAGTGGAGCCTGGTATGAGTGTTACACATAGAAGAAGCATTACAAAGCGTTATTGTCTAATAATACCACAGGTGAATTTGGAGACGGGACAAGTGTGACGCCATGTAACTGGAAGCATGCAAAGAACAAGTGGAGCGAGAAATCTGCAGTGTGATTCATGCATTACCTGGGAGTACCTGTTTTGTGAGTAAAGGTCAGAGGTCGCTGGAGCCTTTCCCAGCATGCAGTGGGCAGAAGGCAGTTAGGGGGAAACACCTGCCAGTCCATCAGAGCTAACAGATAGACAAACACACCCATATTAGAGTGTCTCCAATCCATCTGACGTGCATGTCTTTGGGACTGTAGGAGGAGTAAACCCAAGCAAACTCCCATCAGGAAGGCCGGAGAACCCGGAGCCGAGATTGATCTAAGGACCTTCTCACTGTGCAAGGAAGGACAGATGTAAACATTGAGACACCATCCTGCCACAGTATGATTGACATGACATTTATACAGAAAAGTGGATGCCAGCCTGCTGTAGACGGCGGTTCAGCAGCCGTCCAAAACAAACTCACAGATAGCTGACAGGCAATCAGCTGCTAAATCATCTCAGCAGCATTGCGTTGTTGAACAAACCCATCAATACTTCATCTGAACTGAAGTATTTGGTGAGAGAACTCAGGCACTACCTATTTCACACTAGACCTAAGATCAATATATCATTTTCTCCATACCATGGTGTGCATTGAAACCAGGTAATTCAGCTCTGTGGCACGCATCTCTTGTTTAACACCCATTGTTTAATGCTCATCACAATTAAAAAAGAATATGATTGACTACCACTAAGGGGCTGTATATTGTGATTGTGAGATCGAGGTTATTTTCTCCTCTGGCAAACATGCGCTGAAATAATTCCACCTCCACACATTTGAGAGGAAGGATCTAACTTTCCAGAGCAAATTAATATGAGCAGCCCCCCCCCCTTTCATCTTCAGAGCAGGACTGTGCTCAAAGCGTCAGCATGGCAAGCTGCTCCAGAAGCGAGGGAGGTTCCTCGGCCTCCCACCTTCATATGACTCGACAATATGAAGCCGAGCCAGGAGGGATCCAGCAGAGAGGAGGAGCATGCTGCTGTGTGGAGCCATGATGCAGCACTGCACACTTCCTCCAAGCTCTGCAGAAGATACACTACTGTCTCCTCTCCACCCTAAACCTCCTCATGACTAATAGATGAGATCTCTGCTGTCAGCTCCCTCAACTCACAGCATCTGAAGCCTCCTTCAGGAATTCACCTCCCTTCACGCATCAGACGTTCAAATCTCTCTGCTTTTTCTTTTGTTTTCGTCTCTCCCTCTCTGATCTATAAATCTGTCAGCCATGAGTTTTATCCATCTTTTACCTCATGTGTAACTTTTTTCCCCCACAAAGAAAATACAAGAGGCTGCTGCTGTGAGCTTTAGTTGGAGCATGACGTGTGTTTTAAATGCCAGTAGGCCTCTCTCTCTCTCTCTCTCTCTCCCTCTACCCCCCCCTCTCTCTGTCTCTCTCCCTCTCTCTCTCTCTCTCTCTCTCTCTCCCTCTCCCCCCCTCTCTCTCTCTCCCTCTCTCTCTCCCTCTCTCCCTCTCTCTCTCTCTCTCTCTCTCTCTCTCCCTCTCTCTCTCTCTCCCTCCCTCTCTCTCTCTCTCTCTCTCTCTCTCCCTCCCTCCCTCTCTCTCTCTCCCTCCCTCTCTCTCTCTCTCTCTCTCTCTCCCTCTCCCCCCCCCCCCTCTCTCTCTCTCTCTCCCTCCCCCCCCCCCCCTCTCTCTCTCTCTCTCTCTCTCTCTATCTCTCTCTCTCTCTCTCTCTCTCTCTCTCTCTCTCTCTCTATGAAACTTTTGTTTTGTTTGTTTCTTTGAAGCAGAGTAATTGTAGCCCGAGGCGATCAGGCTGTGCTGACAAAACACATCGTGCTCCATGTGAACCTGAGCTTGACTCTCAGTGTCTCGGTGACCATGTGCTATTTAACGTTGAACAAGGACAGTGACACTCTCTCTACAACCTACAGTACTCTTTGTGGCTTTAGGTGTGTAGGTCAACAAGATTGTAAGGTTGTGCTCTGATGTCAGTGTCATTTCCTGCCCCCCCCCCCACCCCATTTCTTTGAAACAGATTGAGGCTCCTTGCTCCTCCTGCTGCACCTGCTTGTTCTGAATCTGGGCCGTATGTTGCTTTAGCTGTCGTGAGGTCACGCTTTGCTCCTGTGGTCCCACCTGTGTTGTACAGTCATCTCATTTTGTGATTTAAAAAAAACCACATCCCGTTTTAAATCCATCCACGCCGGCCTTAACCGCCCATTTTCAACCAGCGTTGTATCATTAGAACATCAGTAGTATATCAGAAAACTGTAAACGGTTTTGAAGTCTGTCATTTAATTTGACAGTTATTGAGTGTTAAAGTGTGGACCAGTGACATCACTGTGACATCACTGGTCCACACTAACTCAAATTAATAACTCATTAACTCAAATCAACTCTCAATAACTGTCAAACTATTCATCATTCATCTAGTTTGACAGTTATTGAGAGTTGATTTGAGTTAATGAGTTATTAATTTGAGTTAGTGTGGACCAGTGATGTCACTGGTCCACACTTTAACACTCAATAACTGTCAAATGAAATGACAGACTTCAAAACCGTTTACAGTTTTCTGATATACTACTGATGTTCTAATGATACAAAGCTGGTTGAAAATGGGCAGAGTGTTCCTTTAAGGGGGCGTATTTGAAGTTGTGACAAAGATACACTATATAATCTGCTCTGTTTCCCACCTGACTATTATGGCACGCTGCTCCTCTGAGGGTTGTGCTGCTCAAGCAAGCCAGCTGCTCAAGCTCTTCCTGTGAGATGTCTTTGAGACAGAAGCTTATTTCCATGATATACTTGGATCAACATACCTGTCCACCCACCAGGATGTCCACTTCCTGCCATCATCCAGCTCCTGTGTGCATGATACAGTTCTGAGTGGGAGAAATGTGTGTGGAGATGTCAGCTCTGGTTTTCATATACAGGCACTTCCTATGTGAAGAGGAGAATATTGTGGGACAAATGTACAGCTGTAGATTCAGTCTCTTGAATGAGAGCACATTTCTGCTCATGATTATGAGCAAAAACCCAGAGTAAAAAGTGCCTGATCAGCATTTCTGAGTGTGCTGAGAGTCATCTGTGACTTTAGATTGCCTGTCGGATTTAGAATAATAGTCTCATATCCGTTGTAATAAAGCAGATTGATTATCTACCTCAAATGAAAGTGAAAATTTGAAATCATGACTTGAGCTATAATTATGATCTATCTCTCTGCCCATGTGCCCGCCAGTTTCCATAAAGAGAGTCAATGCGTCCCTAAAGGACCAAAGTCAGGTTGACTGGAAATGTCATAGACTACATTGTGTGCAAAATATAAGCGGCTCAAGTGTGACCTGCTATAAATATATGAGTATTTATGAATCAGAGACGCGGGAGTTTCCACTCTAGCCTTGAACTAACGAGACAGCCCTGCTGTATAACTGGCTGTCATAACAAAGAGATGGTGGCAGTGCCATCAGGCCGGAGCTATGCCTCGGTGACTGTGAGTGACATGTGCTGTTGTTGCAGGAAGAACAGGCAATATTTAGAGTGGATCCGACTACAGCGCTAAAACAAGTGGAGCTGACGGCGTCGGTGCGTCAAGCCTGAACGCCTGACACCAATTCACAATAGGAATGTTCCTTGTGTGATTGTGCCATTTTGTTCAAATGTTGTCCTTTTCAACACTCACTGAACCCTTAGATTACTTTTTTTCCCCCAACTTTATTTTCTTCCAGAATGACTTCTGAGGGGGGCAAGTTCCCAACTTCCTGTCTCATCTTAATATACCTGATGCAGGAGAAGATCTCAGTCCTGGGACGACTTCAAAAAAGCACTACCTTAAAGTGATCAAAGTCCTCCCTGTGGGGGGGGGGGGGGGTATAGAAAATATGCACAGCCAGCAGAAGCTTTGGCATTGAATAATGAAGAGGACTAACCTCTCAAGTTCAAATATGTATTTCGTATTTCTTCTCTTTTCAGCAGATGATGAAGCCTATATGAGCAAAAAAACACAAACTCACTCGTTTCCAAAGGGAAACCTCTCGCTCCATCTGTAGCTACTGCAGCTCCAACATCTCCTCCATTTAAACCCTATTCATCCGAGTCATGTCAAAAGAGCAAGTCCTATTACTTGCCCTCAGAGACCATTACGAGAGGATAAAGCAGGTTTGTTGGACCCGCTGGGTTGAGCTATTTTCCACCCCCAAGATAAATAATTGGGTGCAGTGTCCCGCTGAATGCTGGGAATGCGTAGAATGACTCAGCGTTCGTTCTCAGCAGGCGCTGGCAGAGCTACCATCCATCACACCACTCCCACCGTCTGTGGGGCAGCCTAGGACCCCGACGCCGGCTCTGACACCCCTCCCACCGTCTGTGGCAGTGGCGTAGGGTAGTCATGCACACACACACACACACACACATACACGCGCGCGCACACACACACACACACACGCCATTAGGCATAGGCTATATATAGATTTTACCCTAATGTGTTGTATTTTACAGTTGAATGAGTTACTTAGGCTATTGTACGGGGGAAATAGCGAGGTCATAGACTCTATAGATAGAGCAAGATATCAGAACCATGGATAGCGCTCTGACACCTATTAAAAGCACCTGAGAGCAGAGGTCTATTTCACTGTGGTCCTGAAATGACTGTTGACTTTAACATGTTTAATGTTGATGAATGTTGATTTTATATTGAATAAACATATCATTTTGGTACAGATTGCTACTTGCTACTGACTTTTACAGAAAAGATAAAGACATGACAGAGATGGGTTTGTCTTTCGAGGGCATATATAGCAAATGGCACCACTTTAGATCTAATGTGTGTTCACAGGCGTATTTCTGGGGTGGCAATTTGAGTTCATTTGCAAAGGGCCCGTTCTCTGCCCAGTACGTTGTTTGAAGAGCCTGCTCTCTCCACGGGCCCCTCTACCTCAGGGGCGCCCAATGCAGCTGCACTGTCTATATCTACGCCCCTGGTCTGTCTGTGGTGGGCAGCCTATAGGAACCCGACGCTGGCTCTCACATGGTAACTCCTGGCTCACTGTGCAGCCAAGGAAGACACTGCTGACCTACAGGAACTAATCCTGACCGCGCTCGGCCCAGGGGTCAAACCACGGGTCAAACCGCTCTGAGCCCAGTCGAGGAGGTAAAGGTAATTATTACTGGATTGGAATTTGGCCATCGAGCAAAATCCTGGTTGAAGCATTGATGTAATTGACCCTGAGCATGTTGTGATGTTACCTCATCATGAGGCTGCTCACTGGTGTCTGCACCATCAACAACCATATTAAAGGAAAAAGCCACCCTAAAACACTTCAATACTGCATTTCCGGGCCCATTTTGTTGTTTGGCGGTGTATCTTCTCATTTAGGCCTACATGGACAACTGCTGAAAATCAGGGGCGTAGCCAGAAATTAAATGACAGGTGAGCCTGAATCAAAGTGGATGGGCCACACTATTGATGTAATTTGCATTAACAGAATCAGAATCAGCTTTATTGGCCAAGTATGTAGACATACAGGGAATTTGACTCTGGTATATGTTGCTCTTAATGTGCTTTCAAAAGAAAAGAAAAGGTATGCGTACAAGCTCAAATGAACAAACAAGGACTCAAAGGTATGGTTAACTGCTATTCACATTATATACAATATTTGTTATGTAAATTGTCCGCTATAAGCAGGAGTAAGATAAAGAAATAATTGTATATGTACAAATCATTGTATAGCTCACTGCAAAGACAGCAAAAGTAGGGTTTGTTTGCTGTCTAAAGGGTGTAACTGCATCATGTATGCCATTTTGACACCTAGCAAAACCCCACTTTTGACACTGACCAAGCCTTGTGGGTAGACGGGAGGATCCTAACAGCACTTAAGTCAGCTCAAAATGCATGCTGACATAAGTAATGCTAACATTGCAGCATGATCACATAATTTCTACTATTATACATTCCAATTCATATTCTAGGTCAATATTAGATGAATATAAATATGTTAATATTCCCATTAAATACTTAGGCCTATAGATTAAAATGTTATTCTATAAGGTTAGGAGTGTGAACTGGTCAAGATGAGGTCTGATAGTAAGAGTTCTGCAGGGGTGTACAGTTCTTTGAATGTGTCCCAGCCAGGACACATCAATAAGTCATGTGTCCTGGGACACATGGTCCACCTGCTCTTTAGGTAACATGGCAGGCCATTCCATTTGTTCAAATGGTCACGGAAGTCATTGTATAGTGTATTGCAAAGTCATTAAAAGTTTGTTTTGCTGTCAAAAGGGTGTAACTACACTTACGCCCTTTTGACACCTAGCAAAACCCCACTTTTGACACTGACCAAGCCTTGTGGGTAGAGGATTCAAACAGCACTTAGCTCAGCTCAAAATACATGCTGACATAAGTAATGCTAGCATGGCAGCATCATCACATCATTTCTACTATCCTACAGTATATTCTAATAACAAGAGTCTCAGTTTTCCAGTCATACCCAATTTATGCAATTCCAAAACGGTTTAGGGACCCCAGTATGCAAAAAATATTAAAAAGGAATAGATGGGAAAATAATTACACTGCATTCAAAAAAATATTTCTATCTCAGCTACAATGGAGTTTGATAGCAGAACATTTTACGCCTCTAAAACAGTCACTTTCACTTTCTGTTCTCAGCCACTTATAGTCAATTAGCCATTTTTGCACTGATGTACAAATAGATACCAATGACTCTCACCAACAGTAGACTCAATTGACCAGCATGTAATTCAGCCACAACACATACACCTACACGTACAGGTAGGCTACCTACTTGTAGGAAATCACAAACCGAAGGGGCGACTAGTCGGGTTGAAAGAAAATAGATACACCAAATATGCAAACTACCACTTCACTCCTGGGATGCCATGAACATCACAGATCACGGTATATAACAGTGTCAGAGTAGGCAGATCCAGTGTAGCAGCTATTCTCCTTCTTCTCTGAATATTGCTGCTGCTGATGTCTTAATTAATGTGATTCACTATTGATCCCCAGAGGGAAATTATCTTTTCATTCGCTCTCCTCTGCAGGCAGCAGAGGTCAGGGGGCGGCTGCAGCAGCAGGAAGTCCGTTAAGACCCTTCAGCCTGGCGCTGTTTGGACTTGAATGCAGGTTGAAGCGCGGTCTCCTTACTCACTGCGGCGCCCTGTTTGATCTGCATGTTAGAACGTGCAAAAGGCAAAATGCCAATATAGCAATTCCTCTAGGATTTAATTGGCATAAATGGAAGAGGACTAAAATTGCCGAAGCATTTCAGTCCAATGCATTTATCTTAGAAATGAAATACAAGAGGTATAAATACGACAAATTCAATAGGATGATGATGGTGTTTTGGGGAGGTTGAACATTATTTTTATTGAGCTTTTGTGAAGTTTTTAACATGATATAACAACACAATCAAAAGTATACACACATGCCATAAACCAGAGGTTTTCAAAG
>NC_139627.1:3014665-3024187 GCF_964638095.1 Poromitra crassiceps | reverse complement strand
TCACAGACTTGGGTCAACTTGGGGGCTGTTCCTGTTACCATGGGTGGGCAATGTGTCTTGGTTATTAGCTCTATCTGGAGCGTGGGTGTACAAAGGCAAGCGTGTGTGTGTGTGTGTGTGTGTGTGTGTGTGTGTGTGTCCACTAGCATGCTTATTTAAAGGGATACACCACTTTTTGGGAGGTTTAGCTCATTTAGCCCACATCCACCCCACATAACCAAGATACACCATGCCTTACCGGCACTGTCCGCTCAGTTTACAGTGAGCTACAGTCGTGAAGTTAGTTAGTATCGCCATAGTTGTCTTTTTGGAAGGAAAAGAGGTCGGCGGCCATGTTTGGAAAGTAGTGCCGGCTACCTCTTTTCCTTCCAAAAAGACCAATTATGTGCATTTTGGATTAACATTTCATCGTGTGGTGAGTACCCGAAGCACAACATGTATTTCGGCGCCGTGAGATGTGTGTTTTGGCAGATTTTTAACAGCTGTACCATTAGCCTCCATTCTATGGCGATAATTACGAACTTCACGACTGTAGCTCACTGTGAACTGAGCGGACAGTGCCGGTAAGGCATGGTGTATCTTGGTTATGTGGGAGGATGTGGCAAATGAGCTAAACTTCCAAAAAAGTGGTGTATCCCTTTAAAGATAAAAAAACAGAGAGATTTGCAAAGAGATTTGATGCATACAGCTCTTACTAAAATACCAAGTAGTTGATCTAGATTTTACAGCAGTAACTTTACATTTCCCAGTGTCCAACATGTCTATTATTCAGCTGCCATCAGGACCCTAAATGTCAAGGTTCAAACTGGGCGCCTGCAGGGAGCCATCGCAGATGACTGATTAGACATGATGTGACAGCCATGTCAGTGCCCCCCCGCCCGGGCTGCCCCCAACCTCTCCGAGGCAATAAAGCCAAGGAGGTGAGAGTTTGTTCTCCGGCTTGACCCTCGCTGTGAACTCTCTCTACGCCGTGTCAGAGGTGACCTTCTGTGCGGGGCCAGAGGTCAAGGTCTTAAAAACGAGAAGATCAAAAAAACATGGCACCTCCTCACTCACTCACTCACACCCCCTCAGCAACTTCAGTACCCATCTGGAGGAATTCCCGCCCCCCCCCGGCACAGAGAAGGACCAGCGGCTACTATTTCCACACATGGATTTCAACTTCATAACCTGTTCAGGATGAGCAAAGATGAATGCAAATCAAATCAAACCAAACCTATATGACGGCTGATATCAGGGCTAAGATATTCCCAACTATTCATGACTCTCATGAATATGGATGTGCTCCAAGGCGCCCGAGTGAAAAGGCTAATCTTCAGGGGTCTTTGAGCGTGTGTGGAAAGCTCTATGGAAGAGACGGAGGTATTCTGTGAGGTGATCAAGCCTCCATCTGCCAGATACCCACTCCTCACTCCTGCCCTGTGTGTGAGTGTGCTGGCCCTCATAGCAGTAACAATGGGGTCTGAGACAGCTGAAACTACGAGCCTGTTTGACTATGAAGAGCAGGGCTCTCAAACTCATTTATAGTCCACGGGCCACATGCAACCCGATTTGATGTCAAGTGGGCAAAGACAATGAAAATCAATAATCAATAATAACTTATAAATGACAAAACCTCACAATTTTCCCGTTTCTTTTAGTGTAAAGAATTACAGGTAGCCTGAACACGTTCTCGCGTAGTAGGGTTCATCTCAGCTACCATCAAGCACATTATCTACTGTCTGTACTGTGCATTACAATCAGGGGTGTAGTGGAGGGTCAACGCAATTTACCCACCTCTTTGAAATGAGGTAGATAGTTTACTCATCTATTTTCAGATCAACTGTATAAATCAATGAGGGCAAACAAGGTGGGTAAACTACTCACCTTGGATAGTTTACCCACCTCTGTATTTAGCACTACACCCCTGATTACAATTGATGGCAACTGTGCAATTCTCTTTAGTCAAGCAAAGGTAATGAAAATAGCTGACCATTTAGTGATGAATACAGATTAACATGAATAGGCAACTTAATATTTAACTTGTTGCTCCTGAAACCTGGTACCTCTTAGCCTTCACAAGTGCATGACATTGGATTGAAGGAATTCTCAGTGCAATTTTCACACGTTGCAAAGTCGTCCTTTGGGCCGGATTGGACCCTTTGGGGGTCCAGATCTGGCCCCCGGGCCGCATGTTTGACACCCCTGATGAAGAGGGACACAGAATAGCCAAGAGCTACTCTACCACAGCATCAAGACCAAACAGAATCAATCTATACTTGATAAGAAGTTTGTGACTGAAACAAAAGTGTATTTATGGTGTAGAATATAAATCACGGCTGTCAGAGCAAACCTCTGTAACAGACTTTGTAAACAAACTCAAATAGCTCAACATAATTCTGCACAGTGTCAATATGGAAATGAAAAAACATAAAACACAGTAATAAATAGATTTCCTGTCTCACGAGATGAACTGTGAAAATGTCCTTGCTATATTATTGACAGGAATGATAATTTGGCTTCTGGTAAATGTGGAGGGCTTGAAGAAAATGCATGTTAGTGACTTGACTTCTTCCCGGAGTCTTTGTGTCTCCCATGTCCTGCAGGAGCTATGGATGCAGACGCAGGATCGATCCTGACTCCAGTGGGAAGACACCCACCATTACTATTAGTATTATTAGTCCTCCTGTTCTTATTACAGCTGCTACCGTTACTACTGTCACTGTAACTGTGCCTTACTAGACTTATGCTCTTACTTATTATAGTTGGTAATGGTATCGTTATTATGGCCAATACTGTGCATCTGTCCCTCTCTCTCTCTTAACCCAACTGGCTCAAGGTTTCCTTTCGTCCCCCGTTAAAGGGCTCTTTTCCTTGCCGCCGTCGCCAAGTGCATGTTGGATAATTGTTTTTCAATTACCACATGACCTCGCAGTAAAATCCAGAATTGTTTCAATTGTTGGATCTAAAATAAAGAGCCTGCTCTTCTACCTGCTCTATTTGTAAAGCGCCTTGAGATAACTCTTTGGTGCTAAATATATCAATATATAATTGATTGATTGATTGATTGATTGATTGATTGAAAGAAAAAAGACAACTGACCTGACAGCACTTTTTGAGAAGGAGAGTGTGATAGAGGAGCATGAGGTGGAGCCTGGGCGGGTAATAAATGACCTTGAGCGACAGTAAGATAAACGAGAGCAACTTTTAGTGGAGAGGAATCCATCACCGCAGATAAGTTTTAAATGTCCCCCATCCAGAATGCGAGGGCAGGCACAGCTAGCTCGGCTTTGACTCTCTACTTGATAATGTTGCCGTCAGACAGACTCCTGCACGCCACGCGCCGCACCACCAAGTGGCTTAAATATTTCATTTGATGAGATACGGAATTTCTCCAGCAAGATTTAATTTCAGCCCCACAGCCAAAAGGATTTAAAAAAGATGTATTCATGACCAAAGTCAAAGGGACGTCTGTATTGAGGCATAAAATCAAGCTTTAAGTCTTGCTGTATTTAAGAGAGGAAAATGAATCTTTCAACAAAAAATGGAGACTGAATTAAAAAAAATGAAGGCATATTGGCATGCAAGGGTCAAACCCTATGAAATAACTTTTATTAGCTCCCCCCTTGTGCCACTTAAAGTGTGCATGTGTGTGTGTGTGTGTGTGTGTGTGTGTGTGTGTGTGTGTGTGTGTGTGTGTGTGTGTGTGTGTATGTGTGTGTGTGTGTGTGTGTGTGTGTGTGTGTGTGTGTGTGTGTGTGTGTGTGTGTGTGTGTGTGCGTGTGTGTGTGTGTGTGTGTGTGTGTGTGTGTGTGTGTCAGTCAAAATTCAGTTAGCCTGCTGTTGGAGACATTACTGTAGGCTGCCATCATGGTGGGTGGTTGCGGCAGACGGAGCATGACAGAGTGTATTATCACGGATTCAAAGCGGTCGCGGCCATTAAAACCCCGCGGCTCCTCGATACGCTCTTTCCTCTCAGGGGGGTCTGGACTGCAGCTTGTGTTCTCTCTAACTACTGCAGGAGTCAGGGTTTACTTTGGCCTTCACAACATGTGGTCATAAGATATTGATCTTAATGACTGACCACTGTTATAGGCACAGGAGATCCGGACCTAACTGCTCTGAAGCTGCTTATTTAGGGAATCCAGAGATTTAATGATGTCCTTAGCTGTGATTTGACATTATACTGCATACAGTGCAGATAGATGATGACTTGTTTGTTAGTGCTGGAGGGAACAGCATATTATGAGAGAGAGAGAGTGCACACAAAGTGCACTGTATCCTCCCCGTGTCCCTCAGACACAGTCAATTCTCTCCTGATTTATTGTAACTGCTTGCCTTTCGCAGAGCATAAAAACCCAGGCAGAAGGTTGTAAATGAAGGTGGAACGATGTTGAACAGTGTGAACAGCCGTGAGGCGTGCGTGACCTTCCACCACCCTGATAATGTGCTATATCTAATCCTCAAATCCTTGTCTGCGGGGCTCCGGGGAGGGGAGCAGGGGGGGAGGGGGGGTGTTCAGTGTCTGAGACGGATGGCCTAACCCTGGGCTCTTTTTATACTCAGGAGCCATTTATGAAGAGAGGACGTTTTCTATTGGTTGCTCTCAATTCCTACACTCGGCATACCGATACAGTAGCTCGACGATGGGGTGCATTGTCTGCAAAGGCAACATATGAGTGTATGAGAAGTCTCAACTGTGTATACATTTTTAGATAACTATTACTATTTCCTTTTTGCGGAAGATGTTCACTGAAATCACTGAAATTCAACAGCATTCAATCACCAAACTTAGCGATCTTAAGAATGCGCTGCCATTAATATTTTTGGATTTATCTCCAGCACTCATATTGATAATTGCAAACAGGCAACTTTTTGAAAAGTATAGGATCCAAACAGAGATAATCAAATGTTCTTGTTTATACCATAGATGTGTGTTCGGAATATGATTTGTTCACTCTAATTGAAAGTACCGGTAACAAAGTGTTGAAGACGACAGCTTCCCTGACTGGTGTGAAAAAACGCTTGTTAACTCCTACCTAGACGTATGTATGCGTGCAAAAAGAAAAACGACCCCCATTATAACGACAAAGTGACGAACGACAGTGATTGCCAGCTGTCAAAGACAACAATAACTGAAGAGAGTGATCCCTCCCGGCGGTGGGAGACGTGGTGGTTTTAGAGGAAGTGACACCTCTCTGATGGCTCACACGTATCCACAGAGCCCTTCCCATCGCCTGCCATTGTGCCTCCCAGAGGAATGACAATGACCACTCTGTCCCCCTGCAGGCCTGGACATCTGTGGGGGGGCTTCCACTTTCTCCCCGGGGCCACTTCATGTCTCTTGCCAAACGGGCAAACAAACAGGCATTGTGCTTTGGGCCCTGCTGCTGCTGGCCTGATGGCTATATAGACCCATCACTTCATTGTGGCCTCACACAACCGGAGCTGTTCTCTGGACTCTGTGTGATAATTGCTCTTCAGAAGATGTGGCTTGAGCGCTCATGTTTGGCCATTATACAGCAACATTTATGTAAGCGTTTCTTTTGTCCTGATGCCTTCTTGTCTTGTCTGTTATTAGGCCATGTCCAGTTATTATATAATCATGTACAGCAGAGAGGCAGGAAAAGGAAAGAGAGGTGGATGCTGACAGGCGTGATTTGAAGCCATGATTGGAACCATACCATGTCTTCAGGACCTGCACACAGCCAGGAGGACGCTGAAGTGGTCTCGTAAAATCATGACCAACCCCTCTCACCCCTGCCACAAACTCTTTGAAACGCTCCCCCTAAGCAAGAGACTGAGGTCAAGACCAAAACATCTCGCCACAAGAACAGCTTCTTCCCAACTGCCATCCGCCTCATCAACAAGGCCTCAAAGCCCCCTCTACTAAGGACTCTACCAAACCCCCATCATGCATCACTTTAGTAGCAGTAGATGACTGGATTGCTCAGCACCTCAGTTATATATTATGATAAAGGTGTTGAATAGATAGCAACCCCCATCCACATCATATCCTTATATTATTCTCACATGGCCAGGCCTGGCTGCTACAGCAGTCTGAAGCTGTTGTAAGGGCTATTTTAGTTATCAAAATGTTGCTTATTTTTCTTGAATGTTGTACAAGCCTCTCTCTATGAACTAAATTTCCCTCCTCTGGTAGGAGGCTATTGGGAAAACCAAGCATTGATTTTTCCCTCAGATTTACAATTCACACCTTGCCTCTTTGGACTAGACCAGAATAGACTAGACTAGACTAGACTAGAGGATAACAACAGCATTTTGAAATTCACTTGTCTGTCTTATAAGAGGCACAGTCAGCCAGGGCAGCAATTGAAAGCAATGTGTCTGACCGAGTGTGTAGCTTGTGTGTGTCTGACCCAGGCAACACTCAGTGTGTAGCTTGTGTGTGTCTGACCCAGGCAACACTGAGTGTGTAGCTTGTGTGTGTCTGACCCAGGCAACACTGAGTGTGTAGCTTGTGTGTGTCTGACCCAGGCAACACTGATTGTGTTTGTGTGTGTCTGACCCAACACTGAGTGTGTTTGTGTGTGTCTGACCCAGGCAACACTGAGTGTGTTTATGTGTGTCTGACCCAGGCAACACTGAGTGTGTAGCTTGTGTGTGTCTGACCCAGGCAACACTGAGTGTGTAGCTTGTGTGTGTCTGACCCAGGTAACACTGAGTGTGTAGCTTGTGTGTGTCTGACCCAACACTGAGTGTGTAGCTTGTGTGTGTCTGACCCAGGCAACACTGAGTGTGTAGCTTGTGTGTGTCTGACCCAGGCAACACTGAGTGTGTAGCTTGTGTGTGTCTGACCCAGGCAACACTGAGTGTGCAGCTTGTGTGTGTCTGACCCAGGCAACACTGAGTGTGTAGCTTGTGTGTGTCTGACCCAGGCAACACTGAGTGTGCAGCTTGTGTGTGTCTGACCCAGGCAACACTGAGTGTGTAGCTTGTGTGTGTCTGACCGAGGCAACACTGAGTGTGTTTGTGTGTGTCTGACCGAGGCAACACTGAGTGTGTTTGTGTGTGTCTGACCCAGGCAACACTGAGTGTGTTTGTGTGTGTCTGACCAAGGCAACACTCAGTGTGTAGCTTGTGTGTGTCTGACCCAGGCAGCACTGAGTGTGTTTATGTGTGTCTGACCGAGGCAACACTGAGTGTGTTTGTGTGTGTCTGACCCAGGCAACACTGAGTGTGTAGCTTGTGTGTGTCTGACCCAGGCAACACTGAGTGTGTAGCTTGTGTGTGTCTGACCGAGGCAACACTGAGTGTGTTTGTGTGTGTCTGACCCAGGCAACACTGAGTGTGTAGCTTGTGTGTGTCTGACCCAGGCAACACTGAGTGTGCAGCTTGTGTGTGTCTGACCCAGGTAACACTGAGTGTGCAGCTTGTGTGTGTCTGACCCAGGCAACACTGAGTGTGTAGCTTGTGTGTGTCTGAACGATGCAGCTTGTGTGTTTGTGTGTGTGCGTGTGTGCAGTCCACATACGCACGTTCATTTCACGCCATCTACTTTGTCACTTTCTCTCCACTTTAACATGATCCTGCTATAGGCGCGGCTCGGGGGCCACCATGCCACCATCCCCCCCCCCCCCCCCCCCCCCCACACACACACACACTGCCCCCCGGCCCCCCCACACACACACACTGCCCCCCGGCCCCCCACACTGCTTGAACCACTCCCTGACTACAGCCACAGTAGTATGCAAATTGGTACGATGGTGCAAATTTACAATTAAATTACAAATATATCTACATGCAAATGCCGAACTGTCAGGGGCCCTGTTGGCCCCGGGGCCCTGACAATGTGCCCTGTGTGTCTCATCGGTAATTCAGCCATGATGCACTTCACATTTTGATCACTCTGTGCCTGCCATGACCCCTTTGTAGCAACAGAAGGCATTTGGCCCCCGCCCTCAGTCTTAGTTTAGCTGTCTGTGCTAAACTAGCTGCATGCTGCTCCCACAATAACAGTACTGACGTCACTGGCCATTGGTCTCGTTGGAAACACGTTGCCTTCAGGTTCTCTTTTGTGAGCTCCTACTTCTGAGCTCTTCAAGCCTTGCTGGGTCACACGACAGGACTGTTTCATGTCATGTCTTGTCTTGTCAGTTCAAACTGAATGCTCGGTTGGGAAGCTGTTCACACCAGGCGACAGGACACAGATGGGAGTGTCACACTCTCACACATGAAGATGAGGCATCACAATCTACCCAATTCTGTCATTCAAAAACATTTACTCGTTCGTCCATAACAGTTCAGTGTAAATGTAATTACAAAATCTGTATTCTACTAGTGCTACCATTGCGTTTACATCATGACAAATGCATTTGGAAAGTGATATAGCCAGCCTAGCCATAATTACAAGAATAATACTGATGAGGAATTACTATATAGACTAAGACTTATTTCACTTAATTTGTAACTGCTATGTGTGGACTGATTAATGCTGCCATTTTATGAGATTCATTCCTCCAAATGAAACTTATCAAGAGGAAATCTTGTTGATGACAGGCTGTTGGACTTTTCCTGATTCATTCAAATAGTCTAATGTATTTTTTGTCTATTATCATCATTATTTTACCTTACTTTTTTTATAGGGTTTTTGAATCCTTCTCAAAGCTCACCTATAGCTCCTTTCACATCAGCTAAACCAGCCATGATCATCTAGAATCTACAATGAATGAATTAGTTCATGTTAGCATTAGATAGCACAGGTTATAATCACATACAGGCTGAAGCCTCACCTGCTTCCTCACAGTCTGTAGTCGGTTCCGGTCCGCTCTGCCGTCATCCCCTGGCGTGGTCGTCTGCTTGGCAGGCCCGGTCCAGTTGAGATCCATTGCTCTAGTTGAGCAACGCGGATAGAGACTGAGAACCGAGTCTTCACACTAGACTAGATGAGTCTGACTGGACTTGGTCTGACAAAATCACACATGAAAAATTGCATTGGGTTACATGGCAAAGTGCAAAGTTGGCAGTCTTGAACGTTCATACTACAGGACATTCGGTGCACTGTGCTGACTAATTAGGACAGAGTGCCTCACCAACCTCAGGTAGCCCATATTCCAATTAAGCTTAAAATCAGCATTAAAATAGTCTAGTTTCACATAGCCTTTAGTCATATGCATTCAAATGAATAACAAAACAGACCAGCAGTTTTTTTTGGGGGGGGGGGGAGGGGGGGGGGGGGGGGGGTCATATAATTCCACATTGACCCCCGCCTCCAAAACGTCACATCATCATCGAAAAGTGGTCGCTCAAATGTCCCACAGCACGTGAAGGCAGCACGCTGCAAAACTGCGAGAGAGCGGTGGAGATTGGAAGCCAGGGAGAGAGAGAGCAGCAGCAGGAGCGGCGGTGGCGACGACGACGACGGCCATCTTAGAGCCAAAACACATCTTTCTGGATTTTATTTTTCTTGTTTAGACAAATATTCCACCTGACCTGACGGGAATAGAAGAAGGGTTTTTATTTTTTACCCACCCCGTGTGTGTGTGTTTTTTAAAAACTCGAATTCGGGATGCGGTGCCGAGG
>NC_139627.1:2939665-3009665 GCF_964638095.1 Poromitra crassiceps | reverse complement strand
CAGGGGAGTAGATCACATTGTAAATATCAACTGTTAGCAAACTGTTCCCCTATATCTATCTACCCTTAATAACAGTTGACTTGTCCCTGCACAGAGAGTCTCTGTTTCTTAGTTAACTCTTGAAT
Source organism: Poromitra crassiceps (assembly GCF_964638095.1). Taxonomy (NCBI): domain Eukaryota; kingdom Metazoa; phylum Chordata; class Actinopteri; order Beryciformes; family Melamphaidae; genus Poromitra; species Poromitra crassiceps. Next base: position 3,009,540 of record NC_139627.1, on the reverse strand, counting down.
CTGTTGCCTCATGTTAGAATTCACAGTGGAACTTGAACAAAGGGCTTTTGGGCCCGGGCTCCGGGGCCGGTATTTTGAGCGAGTCGCGTCACAATGTGCTCACTGTTAGCCGGATCGCCACTCCAGCCCCTCAAGAATGTGTATATGAGATAATCCTCTCTGAAAGTGCAAAGTTATTGAAGCATTTCACTTTGGTAATTTGCCACTTAGCGCCCAGAAAGATTGGGGCTTCTGAGAATGGTGGCTTTAATTTGGGCCGCTGGTGACTTTCCTCTCATTGGTCCCCTTCAGGGCGGCTGAATGGAGTCAGTGAACTGTCAAGAATGGGTCGTTCAATTGTGAATATTAAGTTGTGCGTCGCGGTCAGTCAGCTGGTCGGCTGATTGTGTCCGGCAGCGAGAAGGGAGGCTACATTCCCATGAGCTCTCTCACTCTTGATACGATACAGCGTCACATGGAATTGTCAAAACAGTGTTTGCAACAAAGTAACAAAAGCTTTGAATTAGTTTGTCCCAGAGCCGTGTATATAGAAGAGTCGCGACATCTCCATTCACTCCAATGGACCAGTTTTTTTTACTCTCAAGAGTTCCAGGAAGTAAGGTCCTGGATTAAGCAGCACTGTCGAGTTGCAGCAAAATGGACAGTTTGTGTTGTACTTTAAAAAAATTTTTTTTTTTTTTTTAATCAAATTGTACATGATCAGCTTTATTTTAGCATTCAAAAGTAGCGTGAGACCCCTTCCTGGCTGTTCATTGGCTAATGAGCGACGCATTTTGGTCCTCCGCTGATGCCACTCTCTCTCTAAATTGCTCTGGTTTGTCCAAATATTGTATAGTGATCAAAATGAAAGAATGGTTAAGGAAACATTTTTGATGACGTGATGTTTATAAGAGGCTGTATTGAGGTCAGACCAGTGGAGATACTGTAATAAACCATCCAAAATCCCACAGCATGCAATGGATACCGCTGTGAAAAGAAAGGAAAATCGACTCCCATCTTAATCTCGATAAGATGCTGCCAGCATTGAAATGTAACATCTTCACTGTGAAAGCAATAGCCACTGATGCATATCTTATATTGTGTTAATTTATTGAGAGGGTGTAATATAAACCGCGGTTTGCAGGTGTTTAATTCAAGCCATAAGGCAGATCTGCTGCTTATCTGACAACCCGGCCTCCTCCCTAGAGTTCCATTGTTACCGGGAGAAATATGGCCCTACGGAGCGATACGTGTGTGTGTGTGTGTGTGTGTGTGTGTGTGTGTGTGTGTGTGTGTGTGTGTGTGTGTGTACATGCGCATCAAAATTCAGGCTCCATGTGAAACAGGTAACCAGAGCCTGCATTACCTGCTGCCCCAGAGCCCCAGGTCGGCTACACTCGAGCGCCTGTGCCGAGCTCTGGGCGTCTGACTGGACCTTTTGTGCCGTTCACACAGAGAGGTGATTGAGTTGCATTCGAGGCTCTGCGGCTCCCCACCCCCTCTTCAGAGCAGCCAGGCCGGGTTGTCGGGGCGGGGCGGGGGGGTTTGTCGTTTGGTTGGGCGGTTGTGAGTGCGTGGAGGACAAACAAATGTTGTTGCCTGGTCGGGGAAAGTGAGAGGCCGTCCTGTGTTTAGGCAGCAGAGGCCCTGGGGTCCGGCCTTTCCTTAAGGGTCTTGAAGGTCTCCTTAGAACAGTCGGCGCTCTGTGGTGGAGACGCCTGCGTCAACAAGTGTAGTAGGACCTTGGCAGGCACAGGCAAACAGAGACGTGTGTCCACTGTCTCAGACCGTGAGCTGATTGGCCATTCATTACTTCCTGCTCCATGGAGTTAAGCGAGCCACTCATCAGCACAATGAAAGTGGCTCCTTCACTTTTTAGTTTTGTTTCTGCTGGCTATTTCTGTCTGACATCAGTGAGGCCCTGAAGGCAGCAGCTCTGAACTGAAGGGGAGTCAGTGAGGCCCTGAAGGCAGCAGCTCTGAACTGAAGGGGAGTCAGTGAGGCCCTGAAGGCAGCAGCTCTCTGAACTGAAGGGGAGTCAGTGAGGCCCTGAAGGCAGCAGCTCTCTGAACTGAAGGGGAGTCAGTGAGGCCCTGAAGGCAGCAGCTCTCTGAACTGAAGGGGCCCTGAAGGCAGCAGCTCTCTGAACTGAAGGGGGCCCTGTGATGTTGTTTGTTTACTGGGGGAAAATCTGCTCTTGAGCAAGCACAGGGGTTTTGACTAGACTGATACGAGTCCAGAGTTCAAGTTTGACAACCAGTCAGCGTTTACCTCCGTGTTCAGTTCTAGGGATGCAACGATACCAATACCAGTATCAGTATCTTATCGGTATGTGTATAGATCAGTGATACTCAACCCGAGGCTCTAGAGCTACATGAGACTCTAAAGGTCCTTTATGGGTACTGTAGTCGTGGCTCTTTTAAGTCCTACTTAAAATACATAAATAAATAAAGATCTAAAAAAAGATAAAGGGACTTTTTTGGATTGTGGCTCGTCTAAAGATCTTTTTTTAGCTCCTGGGTAGGGCAAGGTTGCGTACCACTGGTATAGATACTGTGATCATGTACCTTACTCGTATGAAGGATCCCTAAACTGACAAACATTAGACCACGGATCCCCATTTGATAGGATTTTGTCCCACGGTGCCCCATATGATAATAAGATTGATGCTTTTAGATGTTTTATTACAGAAAGTGTATAAAACCCATGACCAAAATAGTAATTGTGTTACTTATGAATGGAATTATAGCGAAAATAAATTACCCCCCTTTTTTGGCTGGGGACCCCCTGGAACCCCCTCAAGGACCCTTGGGGGTCCCCGGACCCCCATTTGAGAACCACTGCGTTAAACTACTGCTGCCTACAACTGCACCCAATGCCACATTAGGGCAATGTGACTTGAAGCTGAAAACAGAAAGTGGTTCACACACAATGCATTGCAGAGAAGCTTGGCTATTCACACACATGCTGCCTGGAGGAGAAATGAAACAAGTACAGATCCTGTGTGCAGTGACTCCAAAGCAGGGCTACTGAGCAGCTTGCAGGTGGTATGTGGAGAGATTGAGGTGGGATTGCAATTTATTTCCAAAGTAATAATCAAAATATTAAAAAAATGAAAAAATCCCCACTTACAATAACTGTAAATGTCTTTAAAAGGGAAGTCATTCAAATTATTTTCATTTAATAATCAGTTGTGTTAGATATTAAAAGTTTAATATTGCTTTAATAGAACAAATTTAGGAGAATCATCGATGACACGCATGAGGGAGGGGGTATTACTAATTGGCATGGCAAAACAGCTCAAGGGCTACATACTGCCCAGCCACCCAAAATTAAATATTACATAATGGCCCATTGTTTATAATGTAATATAATATAATAATAATATATATATATAATGTGCCATCATGGTAACTTTTAATATCTGATGATGGCTTTTACAGTTTAGCACTGTGGGGAGAGAGAGACTAGACTGCCCTTTGTATATGGTGTATGGTAGCTTATAGTTAGTATGCTTTACCACATCATAATGCAATCCGAAACCACCCAAGCGAAGTCAGCTGGTAATAAAATAGTGGCAATACAATTACAGCTGCACTGAAGCGCAAGTCTTAGGTGGTGTTCACATGGGGAGTTTGGCATCTGTTACATTCCCATTTCCCAGACAAGTCTGCATTGAAACCACCTCAGCCACATTGTTGTGGGCGGGTCTCTAAACCTTTTGAAGCACTCTGCACACGTTTCATTGGCTCATCATCATGATGTCCCTTAATGGATGACGTTTGCCTGCTGCGCTCCGTCAAAAGCTCAACTAGTTTAAGATTTATTTTCACAGATTGTGATATTTTCATGTTGCACTCCGTCAAGCCTGTGCCATCCATCAAGCCACATAGGTCTATTGAAATACATGGGTTATTGTTGTTATATGAGTCATATAACAACAATAACTCATATATGACACATCACAAACGTCGTTGTACATCACTTTACTCATGAGATGTGGTTGAGCTTGACATTTGTAAGCTTTACATGTAGAAGCAAACATGCTGTCTTGCTATCTGCCATCGAATGCTAGATATTAGGGCTGTGCCGATTCACTTATCTCCCGATTCGATACTATCACGATACTTCGGTGCCGATTCGATTTATATTGCGATTCTTAAGTATTGCGATTCTACGATTATTGCGATTCGATATTACGATTTATTGCGATTTTTGTTTCTTTTTTTCTTTTCTTTTTTCAGTTTGTTTGCTTTTTTACACTAGATTAGAACATGGGAAAAGTTGAATCATACACTAGAGACTGTATATCATGAGTAGGGCTGGGCGATATAGTTAAAAACAGGGGCGGACTGGGATCATAATTCAGGCTGGGCATTAGATACCAAGCAGGCCAGGCCGATATGGGCCGACGCGCGTGAAATTTGGGCCGTTTGAAGCTCAATGTCGGTCGTTTGAAGCCCAATTTGGGCCGTTTGAAGCCTAATTTGGGCCAAGTCCAATTTTACAATGAGATGCACCCACTTTAACCCTGAAGTGTAATTATTACTTCAGACTAACTAATAAAGTAATACAACCACTAGTAAACCAGTAGGCGGCACCTGACCTGCTGTTCAGTGAGTGGCCTGACTGCAGCACCAAAAAATAAAATAAAAAAAAAAGTTTTTTTTTTTTTTTTTTTTTTTTGCTTTTGCGATTATCGATTCTTGAATAAAATATCGATCCAAAAAATCGTGACATTAAAAATCGCGATACTTAGGTGAATCGATTTTTTCTCCCACCCCTACTAGATATGAGCTGAACGGTTGAAGCAGAGCTCCACAAGGCGCCGCAGTGTCATGGCTGTGTCATCGTCATTACACAACATGTTCCCCGGCATTATCGGGCATCATCTGATTATCACAGACTGATGTGGTGATCTGCTGTGGTGAGGGGCTGCTACAGTCTGCTTCAGACTGATGATCTACTGTGGTGAGGGGCTGCTACAGTCTGCTTCAGACTGATGATCTACTGTGGTGAGGGGCTGCTACAGTCTGCTTCAGACTGATGATCTACTGTGGTGAGGGGCTGCTACAGTCTGCTTCAGACTGATGATCTGCTGTGGTGAGGGGCTGCTACAGTCTGCTTCAGACTGATGATCTGCTGTGGTGAGGGGCTGCTACAGTCTGCTTCAGACCGATGATCTGCTGTGGTGAGGGGCTGCTACAGTCTGCTTCAGACCGATGATCTGCTGTGGTGAGGGGCTGCTACAGTCTGCTTCAGACTGATGATCTGCTGTGGTGAGGGGCTGCTACAGTCAGACTGATGATCTGCTGTGGTGAGGGGCTGCTACAGTCAGACTGATGATCTGCTGTGGTGAGGGGCTGCTACAGTCAGACTGATGTGGTGAGGGGCTGCGACAGTCAGACTGATGATCTGCTGTGGTGAGGGGCTGCTACAGTCTGCTTCAGACCGATGATCTGCTGTGGTGAGGGGCTGCTACAGTCAGACTGATGTGGTGAGGGGCTGCGACAGTCAGACTGATGATCTGCTGTGGTGAGGGGCTGCTACAGTCTGCTTCAGACCGATGATCTGCTGTGGTGAGGGGCTGCTACAGTCAGACTGATGTGGTGAGGGGCTGCGACAGTCAGACTGATGATCTGCTGTGGTGAGGGGCTGCTACAGTCTGCTTCAGACCGATGATCTGCTGTGGTGAGGGGCTGCTACAGTCAGACTGATGTGGTGAGGGGCTGCTACAGTCAGACTGATGATCTACTGTGGTGAGGGGCTGCTACAGTCAGACTGATGATCTACTGCGGTGAGGGGCTGCTACAGTCAGACTGATGATCTACTGTGGTGAGGGGCTGCTACAGTCTGGGGCAGCGCAGCTGTGGTGTGTTTCTCTGGTTAGCGCAGTGCGACCAGTAGCCTGTGAACACGCTGCTGCTGTCATCCTATCTGGTGAGGTCAGCACCGGTAGTGAAGGTTATACAGTAGCCAGACACGTGCAAAGCGTTCGGCGAGACACAATGCCCCCAACCCCCTCCCCATAAAAGAGAGACGTCACAGCAGTGACACACAGAGGGCGAGAGAGAGAGAGGGCGAGAGAGAGAGTGGGTGAGAGAGAGTGTGTGGGCGTCGGCCTCCCATTGAATCTCAGGATTACCACGACCTATTGTGGCCCTAACCTTCTCACAGGAAGTATTTCAGCACGGCTAATAGGTCAAACTGTATAGGTTAGCTTTCAATGAAAGATCTGGGCTACCATAAAGGAGCTTTTGTTTCGCTGCCCCTCTGAATGGGTCAATATTTTACTCCGTCTTTTGTAGCTCTATGAAAGAGGAGCGCAGGCAAAAGTCTAGCTGCTGGAGTGTTTTGGTCAGGTTTTTTGACGGCGTCACACTGTTGAATACGTGATTTCACAGTAAATGTATGCATCTGCCTTGAGGTTCTGTAGTGTTGATTTGAAAGGATTGCTGTTCCACTCTGAAAGACAGAAAAAATTGTAAAAAGTTTGCACACTGCACGGGCTCCAATTAAGGTTTTTTTTATTGCAACACGTGGTAACGTTTTGGGCAGCACCCTGCCCTTCTAAAGACCGAAGGGCAGGGTTCTTCAGACAGAGTGTCTGAAGAAGGGCAGGGTGCTGCCCGAAACGTTACCCACTGGTGTTGCAATAAAAAACCTTAATTGGAGCCCGTGCAGTGTGCACACTTTTTACAATTCTTTCTGCATTTATCACTGTAAGTTCTGCACCTGCCCTACTAGGCTGGGATGTGCGTGTCTCCCTTCTACCTTTGGATCCACTCTGAAAGACAGTCAACAGATTATCCACACACGTTTTTATGCAAAGGGATGAGGGCCTTATCAAGGCTTTAGCTTTACTATACGATACCGTTTATTGTCCTGAGGGAAATTCACTTGCAGGGCCAGCACAGAAACCATGCAGTGTGCACATCATAGTGCATAATAAATGGTTTTATATCATATAGAGGGTCTGATATGAGCATATTCATCTCCTACTAGAAACACAGTGGACTATCCTCCTCCTCCTCATAGTTCAGCTCAGAGTGTTTGAAGTGGCTCTAGGTACAGTGATGATGATTAAAGTACAACTATGGCTGAAATGATGATTACGATGATTTTGATGGATATCGTGATCATAATTCTAACCAAGTCGCAGCAGTAATTTTAGGAACACAATTATTTTATCGCATTTAAAATGCCTGCTGTAAGTTGAAAATAGTCAAGCTGCCAGTTGAATGAAATGTTTCAATATTGCAGCATAAATTGATATACACTTACTTCTACACAATCTTGACCGGTGTTAATTTCATCTGTATTTATGCAGACTGAGGGCTGCTGATGGCACAGCACAGCCTGGCAACACCCACTCTCACCATGTAGATGATCCTCCTGGTCCACCCGTGCCAGGAGTCATCAGTGTTTGAAATCCAGTAAAGCCTGCTCTCGCTTCAAAATGTTCACATCACAGCACAGCTATGTGAACAGACGAGCGAGGAAGTGGCACCCCATTTAATTTGGTTTTTAAATGTGAGCTCTATCCGGATAAGGTATCTGGATGTTATCTGGATAAGGAAAAACGCTTGTCAATGCAAGGTGTAAACGCACCGTGATCATCAGGAGGATGTGATCAGATCTGCCTGACCACATCTGGAGGTAGAGTGGCTCACATTGTGTCCAGAATCCAGATCTCTTTGACCCCGTTCACACCTGGTTTTTAAATGCGACCATTCTCCAGATAACTGATCTATTCTGGATACAGCATTTAAAAAGCAGGTGTAAATGGGCGAGTGACGTTGGGGACCGATGATGGTTGCCTCTGTAATGGTGGTCCGCTAACGGTGGCGTCATGTTCTTCTAATTGTCAAGGCGTGGATTATTTAGATTCGACATGCATGTTAGAAACAACATCATAATAGCTTGTAAACAGGATTCTGTCTCAGAGGCTTTTCCCTACAGCCTCCATTCCTTTTGTTTGCCATCTTTTGCTCGACCTTTGACCTTGTGAGTGAATGAAACAAGATGCATCCCATAATGCCAGCGGCTTTATGTGCTGTGTAGCAGGATTGCATCATGCCACAGCAGGTACAGTGTTGCCTGGGTGTGAGTGGGACCAGTTGGCCTCCGTCTGTGTGTGTGTGTGTGTGTGTGTGTGTGAGAGAGAGAGAGAGAGAGAGAGAGAGTGTGTGTGTGTGTGAGAGAGAGAGAGAGAGAGAGAGAGAGAGAGAGAGAGAGAGAGAGAGAGAGAGAGAGAGAGAGAGAGAGAGAGAGAGAGAGAGAGAGAGAGAGAGAGAGAGAGAGTGTGTGTGTGTGTCTGTCTGTGTGTGTGTGTCCGTCCCCAGCTTCTGTTCTGACACATCATTAATTTCTCAAAGGCTCTTGAATGTTTAGGCTTGTGTTTCTGCCCGGGACAGGGCTTCGTTTGTTGACTAAATGCCCTGGGTTTAGCAGAGCGTCTCCTGAGTTTGTTAGCCAATAGACCCATGCTGGCTCTAAGGTCTCTGTTAGCCAATAGACCCATGCTGGCTCTAAGGTCTCTGTTAGCCAATAGACCCATGCTGGCTCTAAGCTCTCTGTTAGCCAATAGACCCATGCTGGCTCTAAGGTCTCTGTTAGCCAATAGCCATGCTGGCTCTATGGTCTCTGTTAGCCAATAGACCCATGCTGGCTCTAAGGTCTCTGTTAGCCAATAGCCATGCTGGCTCTATGGTCTCTGTTAGCCAATAGACCCATGCTGGCTCTAAGGTCTCTGTTAGCCAATAGACCCATGCTGGCTCTATGGTCTCTGTTAGCCAATAGACCCATGCTGGCTCTAAGGTCTCTGTTAGCCAATAGCCATGCTGGCTCTAAGGTCTCTGTTAGCCAATAGACCCATGCTGGCTCTTAGGTCTCTGTTAGCCAATAGACCCATGCTGGCTCTATGGTCTCTGTTAGCCAATAGACCCATGCTGGCTCTAAGGTCTCTGTTAGCCAATAGACCCATGCTGGCTCTTAGGTCTCTGTTAGCCAATAGACCCATGCTGGCTCTAAGGTCTCTGTTAGCCAATAGACCCATGCTGGCTCTAAGGTCTCTGTTAGCCAATAGACCCATGCTGGCTCTAAGGTCTCTGTTAGCCAATAGACCCATGCTGGCTCTAAGGTCTCTGTTAGCCAATAGCCATGCTGGCTCTATGGTCTCTGTTAGCCAATAGACCCATGCTGGCTTATAGACCCATTCAGCATTTTTTTATGATTCAATTTGCACGTCAAGTATTCAGTTTCCTGCCATAGTTTTATTTACAGCATTTAGACCACCTGACCATCATGTGACACGCTACTGAAACCATAATGAACTTATTTTATTAGTTTAGCAGCTATTTCAGGCAGGGTGACTCACCATAGCCTTTCAGTGGTTAGGGAGACTCTGCAATAGATTAGTACCTTTTTAATATGAAGATTTGATAAATAAATAAAAACTAAACAAACAAACATTATTCAACAATTAAATGAAAGAAAATAAAAGTGTAATGACTGGGTTTTATAGTGTTTTCATGTAGCCCACATGGTGAGAGAGAGACACGCATCATACCCCTTTCTATTTCCTAACTCATGCATGCATTCATGTCATACAATGATGACAGAGTGTAGCTTGATGTCATTTCGGCTCCTATCAGTCTGCACTGTTGCACGATTAGATGCATTAAACAGGCTTTAATGAGCCACCATCTTTAATGTTTGGCTTTTAACCATGTAGCTTGAACGGTTTGAACATTGATTTTTCTGTTGTTTTCTCTCCTCATGATTTGAGAAGAATGTGACGCTTTCGTGGTAACTATGCAATTTGCTGCTGTTCAGCTGTTATTTTCAATTGATTTTCGCTTGTCAGCTGTAGCTGAGGCAGATTTAAAGTGTCTCGCTCTGATTACAAAATGATTGTGCCCTGCATACCATGGACTGTGAAATGTGCTGCACAAGAAAGTAGTGTTTTGAACAAGCATTTTGACCAACGATTTGTTTTTGTTATATAGTTGTTTCCTATATGTGATTAAGTTAGTCTTAATCACATAAAGGCTAACTAACTTAGCCTGCCGAGAAACCCTGCTGTTGCATACTCCTGTACTTGTTTAACTGTTGTTCTTGAGTCTGTTTCTGCAATAACTGCACATTATAGCTGTTTAAACTCCAGCCATTACTGTTTTGGCAGCGGCATTTCTGATTGGCCGGTTACAATGTCAACTACAAGGCCGGTCGCTGATTGGCTAGAGCACTTTGTAATTTCTGAAAGCACCCTCCTCCCGGGCTTGAGGCCAGACCGTCTGGTAGAACGAACTCAAATGTGAGTTCATGTGACCGGCTGGTTTACCAGGCTAGCGTTAAGCAACAACATGTGACAGGGTGACCGGCTAGTGTAGCGCTAGATTCCCTGCCTACTACCAACACGAGGGTCGCAGGTTCGCACCCACGTGTTACCTCCGGTTTGGTCAGGCATCCATATACAGGCATGATTGGCTGGTGTCTGCGGGAGGCAAGCCAGATTGGGGGTATGTGCCCCTGGTCGCTGCACCAGCGCCTCCTCTGCCTGGTCCAAGTTGAAGTAAGAAAATGGCGTTCTGCCATCATGCCAAACAGCCATGACTCGGCCATGACAGCAGGCCCTTTACAAACCCTATGAACCACTTCAAAGGCCTGTTTCTAATCTTATTTCCACCTCAGCCCTAAAGCCTCCCCTCCTTCTGAAGGCCAGCCAGTTAGCCTCTCCACTTATAATAACACAGATCAAAACATGACATTCACTTTCTCTGAAGGCAGGATGGCTTTAAATCATCCAATTAACTTTGGCAAGAAGACTAATGGCTTCTGCATTTGTGCAAAATTAATGCTCAATTTCTGCGTTCTGCTCTGTGTCACATGTTGTGTGTGGAGCAGCAAGCCGCAGCACGACAGATGTCCCTCCTGTTCACTGTGACTTGCAGGCAGATGATGATGAAGCTGTCTTCAGATGTCCCTCCTGTTCACTGTGACTTGCAGGCAGATAATGATGAAGCTGTCTTCAGATGTCCCTCCTGTTCACTGTGACTTGCAGGCAGATAATGATGAAGCTGTCTTCAGAATGTCCCTCCTGTTCACTGTGACTTGCAGGCAGATGATGATGAAGCTGTCTTCAGATGTCCCTCCTGTTCACTGTGACTTGCAGGCAGATGATGATGAAGCTGTCTTCAGATGTCCCTCCTGTTCACTGTGACTTGCAGGCAGATGATGAAGCTGTCTTCAGAATGTCCCTCCTGTTCACTGTGACTTGCAGGCAGATGATGATGAAGCTGTCTTCAGAATGTCCCTCCTGTTCACTGTGACTTGCAGGCAGATGATGATGAAGCTGTCTTCAGAATGTCCCTCCTGTTTACTGTGACTTGCAGGCAGATGATGAAGCTGTCTTCAGATGTCCCTCCTGTTCACTGTGACTTGCAGGCAGATGATGAAGCTGTCTTCAGATGTCCCTCCTGTTCACTGTGACTTGCAGGCAGATGATGAAGCTGTCTTCAGAATGTCCCTCCTGTTCACTGTGACTTGCAGGCAGATGATGATGAAGCTGTCTTCAGAATGTCCCTCCTGTTCACTGTGACTTGCAGGCAGATAATGATGAAGCTGTCTTCAGATGTCCCTCCTGTTTACTGTGACTTGCAGGCAGATAATGATGAAGCTGTCTTCAGAATGTCCCTCCTGTTCACTGTGACTTGCAGGCAGATGATGATGAAGCTGTCTTCAGATGTCCCTCCTGTTCACTGTGACTTGCAGGCAGATGATGATGAAGCTGTCTTCAGAATGTCCCTCCTGTTTACTGTGACTTGCAGGCAGATAATGATGAAGCTGTCTTCAGAATGTCCCTCCTGTTTACTGTGACTTGCAGGCAGATGATGATGAAGCTGTCTTCAGAATGTCCCTCCTGTTCACTGTGACTTGCAGGCAGATGATGATGAAGCTGTCTTCAGAATGTCCCTCCTGTTCACTGTGACTTGCAGGCAGATGATGATGAAGCTGTCTTCAGAATGTCCCTCCTGTTCACTGTGACTTGCAGGCAGATGATGATGAAGCTGTCTTCAGATGTCCCTCCTGTTCACTGTGACTTGCAGGCAGATGATGAAGCTGTCTTCAGAATGTCCCTCCTGTTCACTGTGACTTGCAGGCAGATAATGATGAAGCTGTCTTCAGAATGTCCCTCCTGTTTACTGTGACTTGCAGGCAGATGATGATGAAGCTGTCTTCAGAATGTCCCTCCTGTTCACTGTGACTTGCAGGCAGATGATGATGAAGCTGTCTTCAGAATGTCCCTCCTGTTTACTGTGACTTGCAGGCAGATGATGATGAAGCTGTCTTCAGAATGTCCCTCCTGTTCACTGTGACTTGCAGACAGATGATGAAGCTGTCTTCAGAATGTCCCTCCTGTTCACTGTGACTTGCATGCAGATAATGATGAAGCTGTCTTCAGAATGTCCCTCCTGTTCACTGTGACTTGCAGGCAGATAATGATGAAGCTGTCTTCAGAATGTCCCTCCTGTTCACTGTGACTTGCAGGCAGATAATGACGAAGCTGTCTTCAGAATGTCCCTCCTGTTCACTGTGACTTGCAGGCAGATAATGATGAAGCTGTCTTCAGAATGTCCCTCCTGTTCACTGTGACTTGCAGGCAGATAATGATGAAGCTGTCTTCAGAATGTCCCTCCTGTTCACTGTGACTTGCAGGCAGATAATGATGAAGCTGTCTTCAGAATGTCCCTCCTGTTCACTGTGACTTGCAGGCAGATAATGACGAAGCTGTCTTCAGAATGTCCCTCCTGTTCACTGTGACTTGCAGGCAGATAATGATGAAGCTGTCTTCAGAATGTCCCTCCTGTTCACTGTGACTTGCAGGCAGATGATGAAGCTCTCTTGTCATAAGGGCCTTGTTGGCAATTTCACACAGTGTGTGTGTGCACGTCACGCCCCGGACTCAGGCGTGTTTTGAGATTGCATTTCACGGGAGGTGTCTGTGTCTGAAAGGAGCTCTGATTTGAACGCTGATCAGATCCGCGGCGGTCTCGCTGTTTGCTTTGAAATTGTTAAAGGCCTCCGGGGGTCCGGCGGCTCGCTCGTTTTCGTGCCCGCAGTCACCCCCGTCGCAATTTTCTGCACACTAGTCTTCCATCTGTGCAGTGTGCACATATCCATATTTCCTCTTTTTTCTTAACTGATCTGTGTTGCCAATCATGCAGCCTCTATTTGCAGAATGAGTCATCTCTCGAGCGCTGAACCTGAACAAACCCAGTGCAAGGTTGTCTCTGTCGCCCCACTTCTAAATCACCACGTTTCATTTGACCTGTGCCAGCAGGCATTTAGACGACACATTATTTTACACACTGGGTCAGGTGCACAGAGAAAACTCTTTTCCAACTCTCAGAAGTTGGTGAAGGTGTAAGCAAGACATTTTAATGGTGCTGGTGACAAGCAGTGAGTAAACGCCGTACCAACGACGTGGCACGCCTGGTGGAGTTGACGTGGCACACCTGGTGGAGTTGACGTGGCACACCTGGTGGAGTTGAGCTCAGTGGACAAATGAGAGGCCTCTGGCCCCGCATCATGTGACCCGGCTAAGAATTCCTCTGAGAGGTGGGATGAGGTTCTGTGGAAAACTAAAGCAGATTATTGTAGTAGTAGGCTGGTCTGGCAATCTGTCTAAAGACAGACAGCTGCTGCACTTCTTCAGGTCACCAGAGACACACAGCATTTACTGGACCATTTATCTGACTTGATGGATTTTCAAGTTACTGCAGTGGCAAAGGCAACGACATGTCCTCATAACCTTCTCTCTGTTCGCTCAAGTCACCAAATGTTCACCTACTATATTACATTCACGACTAGTGTTGCCTGGGGATGTCAAGTCATATATAATGATTAATTCCTAAGGTTGTCAGTCATTTAAATTTTGTGCAATTCTGCCATATCTGTAATTGGTTAAGTGAAATCCACCACAAATTAAGTTTACTGGGTGGGTTTAATTTTCAACTCCATTTGGTGCCTGTACAATAGCAGTCCTGTGCAAATTGCTTGTAATTAAAATGTTCAGTGATTGTGTAATCACTGAACAATGCTCTAAATTATGTAATATCACATAGTCGTAATTTGTTGAAGTGAAATTTAATTTGATGGATGTTTTTGTTCGTGTAAATGCCCCCATCAGTTCTTTGTGTTTTTATAGGCTTGTTCTTATCAGGATACTCTCGAGCCTATAATATATTGATTGTAAGTGTAATTGATTGTGGTGCCTGACATCAAGCTTCTTCCAATTACTGAGATGATGGCTATCAGCTGTTGAGACATGATTCTACAAAAAGAAGAAGAAGAAGAAAATATGTAATTTCACTGTGCAAAATGCATGACAGTGAATTAATATTGGCTCTAAGGGGGAGGTTTTATGCTACCAATTCTGTGTTGTTGTGCAAGTTGCAACTCCGTCATCATCTCCAATGACATTTTTATTTCCCCCTGCTGCCCTGGTCACTGCTCCACCCCTCTGTGCCGATCTGGGGAGAGCCGTAGACTAGCACCATGCTTCCTCCGACACATGAGCAGTTGCCAGCCGCTTCTTTTCACCTGACAGTGGGGAGCTTTGAAGATGTAGCACATGGGAGGAACTTGGGAATAGCACGCTATTCCCACCAGTTCCCTTCTGTCCCCGACCAGGCGCCCCGACCGACCAGAGGAGGCGCTGAGTGCAGCGACCAGGACACCTACCCTTAATCCGGCTTCCCACCCACAGACACCAGCCAATCGTGTCTGTATGGACGCCCGACCAAGCCGGAGGTAACACAGGGGCGCAAACCTGCGACCCTCGTGTTGGTAGACAGGGAATCTACCACTACACTACCCGGACGCCCGCCGGTTTTGTGATTTGTTAGTGCTGAAAAGCTAAAACTGTGTCAATTAATTCATAGACCGAATCCTCATTTGTCTTGTCTTAAGCACAAGGTCTCTCCCAGACAACCACAGCAGCAGAATGCGTCTGCCTCGTGACAGACCTGACAAAATATTGCACACATCACCAACCCAAGTGACACTAATGACAAATCTCTGCAACAGTGTGATCGATAGAGAAGCGAGAGAGGCAACGCGCCAACTGTACATTTGAGTAATTGGTTGTTTTTCATTGGTGATCCACTTACTGACCCGTGTGTGTGACACAACTGACCTCTGAAACGGGGCTCAGTTTATTACCTCGTCTGTAGAGGTGGATTATTAATTAACCAGGACACTTTCCTACTTTGTATTCATTACATTTGGCCCACATGCATACAGCCTAATGCTGTGGTGTTCGACCTGCGCCAAAGTAAAGTGTGTTTAATTAATTGATTTTCTGCTTTTGGTTTGTTGAGGCTCTCACAGCGGATTGGGGTTAGCAGGTATTAGGTTGAACGTGAGCGTGACCTCTGACCTGGCCAAATTGAGTTAATCAGACTGTTTACGTTGAAATTGATTAGTCCTTCTGAAAGAGGACATTGGGGTTTAGATGAGGGCAGAGAGACGGGGGCAGTACTGAACACAGCTCAACCAGCTCTGCTATTCAAAACATGTATGTGAGTGAGTGAATGAATGAATGAATGAATGAAATAAACATTTCTTTCACAGACTGGGTCAGTGCAACCCAAGAAAAATATCAGTGGCACTACTGGAAAATAGGGTTGCAAAATGAACATTAGATGTCATGTTTCTACTAAAGGCTCATTTATACTCCATTTTCATAAATGCGTCGGTTTCAAACGGTGTAATCGTCACTGCCCACATGCTTTCATACGTCTTTCACGTTGGTATCATGTTACACAATACATCCACCAGTGGGCAGTAGAGAGTCAAATGTGTGAGTGTGTGTGTGGTTCTGCTGTGTTTCATCATGCGTATCCGTTAGGGTGCATCAAATTGCAATGCAAAAATGAAATCTCAACATATCAAACTGTCTGGGGTTGCATTTTGTTAAGAGACACATAAAAATGACTTTTGCAAAGTTTTGGGAAAATTGATTGAGATTTAGGGGTGCAACACAGCATGTGAAAAATACGAAAATCTGCCTTTTTGGGTCAAGGCAAATTTTAGAAATGCATAGAACAACATTTTGAATAGAACAAGATGTATTTATTTTTTAACAGAACATTTGAATTTGAATAGAACATTTATTTATTTGAGAACATTGAAGCAACCATTGAGCAACGACTAGAGTCCTAGTCCTGGTCCAGCTTGCGCTTGCAGCTGCGCAGTTTTGGCTGTTTAGAGCGGTCATGCTCCACTGCCTGCAGTACATTCTGCAGATGCTCCTCTCCCCTGGCTGCTGCCACGAAGTCTGATGTGAGTTTGACGCCACGCTCGGCGCAGTCATTCACAACATTGATGGCACGTACATTCACCGCACCCATCTGGAATTCCGCACTGGTAGCCCAATCCTCTACATCAAGCGAAAGAAACGCTGGATCAATGTGCAGCTGATACATGCCGAACCAGCAGTCTGGGTTGGCGAGGTCGGCCAAGCTGGTGGTCGGCGAGAGGGTCGGGAACTTCGGCTTGCCGAAACCAGTGCCAAAGCGGAGCTGTGGGGCTCGCATTGGGACATCAGCCGGCTTGTGCTCTAAGATGGCATTTGCAAGTGCGCGCCGCTCGCCAACTGGCACCTTGGTGCTGAAGAGTGCCAGGGGCAGCATCTCGCCTGTCAGGTACCATAGGTGCCGCTCCAGCGCCTTAATCGCTGATGCTGTGATGCCCTCGTCAACAGACTTGTAAGCATACAGGTGGCGGTAGAGTGTGAGATCATTCCATGCTGCATCTACGGCCCTGTCGCAGGTCAGCCACCACATTGCGTAGATGTGCGTGATAAAGTTGGCAAACGCCCGAATCTTCAGCACCTGCTGCCGCGTGGTGATGGTGCCCTGAGGAAGCAACGCAATGTGCTGCTCCATCAAGGCCAGTTTGAGTGTGTAGAGCAGCTTGGCCATCCATCACGCCTTGTGCAGTGCTCCCGGCCGTTGGAAGGTAACTGGAGTGTGCGCTGGACCGTCTGCACCCAGATACACACGACACAGCTGCACGAACTCACGGTAGTCACCTCGCTTGTAGTCAAGCACTCCTGCAGCACACTCAATGAATTCACCACGCAACTTGACCAGGAACGGTGGTTCGGTGGCGTCTGGAATGTAACGGGACAATGGGTCACTGTCCTTGTGTGGCACCAGGTTCCAGTTATCCCGCAGACGTGTAAACAATGTAACCTCTGGCGAGCGTGACGTCTCCACCTTGAGGTCAGTGAAAATGTGGCTGAGGAGCACCTCGCCGATGTGGTGCCGACACCCAGACCAGAGCAGTGGTCGACCCATTGAGAGCTGAATGGCGATGCAGGCTGCCGTGAGATGGCCAGTGTTTGATGCGGTGGTGTCAAATGCCATGTTGACAACCTGGTCAGCACAGCACCACTCCTGCAGCAGCTTGCACGTCAGCCGGGCGATGATCGTTCCACATGCTTCGTCTGTCCCCTTCATGAATGCTGGCACACCGAGCAGTTTGAGCCGCTCCGCATCTCCGACCACCACTGTCAGACGCTCCTCTAACTGGCGTACATTGTTGAGCATTGGCGTCAACTTACTGTCCCAGTGTAGGGTGCACATGGGAGGTGGTGTCCACTGCTCGTGCCGTTCCTCACTGATTGCCTCCAGCACGTGGCGGCGTGCCGGTCTGCTGTCGCGTAGGATGTAGAGATCTTTGCCGAATTACCACCTGACTCCTCGATCAGGCCGCGCGTGAAGGCAACCTGCTGCATTGGTGTGATCTTCAACCGTGTAGCCAGTGACACAAGACTCGGCCGGCTGAGGATGTTGGATGGAATGAAGGCTGTGGTGCCAGTCTTCTTATACTCGCGGGTGGGTGTGTCCTCAGCCGGTGGAGCAGCTGTTTCATCTGCGTCGCTATCCTCATCACTTTGGCTTTCCAACACCGCCATGCTGGACGCTGCAGTCATCTTCTGCTGCTCCTTGTTATGGTATGCCTGCTGGGCTGCTTCACGCTCCTGACGCCGCTTCACCTTGGATTGCAGCTTGGCATCAAACGCTCCAAATGTGGCCACTCTGTCGCCCTTCATGCTGGCCAGGAAAGCAATGTCCTCTGGATTGTGGATCATCTCCTCTGCGTTTGGAGACCACAGCGGGAATGTGGCATCCAGCCTGTGCTCCATTGCGTCCACTAGTCGAGCTGTAGCCTCACTGCAGCGCCTGTCCTGCGGAATGCACCGTAGCTTGTTGTTAGCGTCGACAAGCGCCACCATCTTGTCGCATGCTCGACGATCGCTCACCATCGGGATATTGGCCTTCCCATAAAATGGCCGCACCTGCTCCAAGACGACCTTGGCCGCCTCGAACCGTGTCAAAGCTCCCATCGAACAAGCACTAACCCCCCCCCCCCCCCCCCCCCCCCCCCCGAGCGAGAAAGATCAGCTCTCAAGTTCTCATGGCAGTTATGTTTTCCCCTCCCCAATGTAACTCGGACAGGAATGGTTATTGGTTATGTTAGGCTAGGGACCCAAAGCAGAGAAAGTTGAAGTTTAGACAGGAATGGTTATTGGTTATGTTAGGCTAGGGACCCAAAGCAGAGAAAGTTGAAGTTTAGAACATTCTTGTGGGAATGATTAATTTAGCAGAGATCTTTTGGAAGATAATAAAATTGTGAAGGTGAATTCTTTGCCACATGGCTTGCTGCTTCTTCTTTTTTAAACCAAACATTGAAACCTAAGCCCAAAGTGATGGAACCAGAGAATGGCATAAAATGAACCAATTGATCAGTTACCCCCTGCTGCCGAAAAAGCTGATGTGCCGTTGTACCCCTAGATCACCACGTATTGCAAAAATATTTTGCATGTGTTGTTTTTCCATGGATGGTAACACTTTTAGCACCCAGACAGATCAATATTCTGAAAATGTGTATTTTGATGCACCCTAGTATCCGTAAGCTTTCAGAGGACAGACAGGAATACGCATGAAATGAACGCAGAGTACGGACAGAAGGCTCTGTCTGTCTCCGTCTTTAAACAAACTGCAGGTAAAGGGTCATTTGAATTTGGAGGTACTTGGTGTTGCCATCTTGTCTCTAGATTGGGTCTAAGCAGAGGCCATGTGCCTGGTCCAGTTAGCTCTCCCAGTGCCTCTGTCTCCACAGTGTGATGCTGTGCTGTCAGGTCTGCTCAGCATCACCTACAGCACAGCCGCTCCTCTGTCTCTGACTGGCCACACATGGGCTGTAACAGAGCTCCATCTCCCTCACCATCCAGCCCAAAAGTGTCGCTCACTGCAGCTTTTTCTGCAGCCGCCAGCTAAAACACAAGTCTGTCTGCAGCTGGGCTGTTTCCCAGGACGACTCGAACCTGAACCCGTAATGAGCCCAACTGCTGCTGTACACACACACACACACACACACACACACACACACACACACACACACACACACGCACATACGCACACACACACACACACACACACACACGCACATACGCACACACACACTGGGCTGAAAGTCATATCACCCCAATGATACCGCTGTCAAACCTCATTCACTAATATGGGTTGCGGTTGTGTCTCTCTCTCAGAACATGACCTGGGATGGAAAGGGGGCGGGGCTATCATTAATCTCCTACAAACAATTTAATTTGGCTTCAGTTTGGATAAATTCAACAATACAGTGTCAGCACATTACAGAGTAGGGATGGACGACAAAGAGTGTAAATGATAAATGGACTGTATTTATACAGCACATTTTATATAGTCTATTGACTATTGACTATAAAGTCTATAGACTACCCAATGCACTTTTATTTTTTTTTTTTTTTTTTTGAACAATTATTTATTGAGTTTGATTTCATGTTGGTGACAAGAAACAGAATCAAATACATACAAATACAGAAACAAATAAATTACAGTACAGCAAAAAGGAACACAGACAGCAACTAACAATAGAGCACAATTCGACATAACAGCAGCAGACAAAACAAAACAACAAAGAAAAAAAAAAATAAAAAAAAAAAAAAAAAAAAAAAAAATATTAAAAAAATAAAAAAAATAAACAAGGTATGCCAAACTTGTTTAGAATATGTAAGCATATAGTTAATTTAGAGTACTGAAGTAAGTAATAGCACGGGTCCAATTGTCAATTGTATTGCTGCGAGCATTATTAACCTTAGAAGTAGATAGCTCGAGTTGTAATATCTCAATAAAGAAGGTAAGCCAAATCCTCCTTAATGGAAGATTTTCTTCAAACCAGCTCTTAATTATAGTTTTTTTCGCGGCTGTTGAGGCTGCCAATAGTATTCTTTTGTCCTGGTAAGTTAGAACTAAATTAGGATTATAAGCAAACAAAAACAGGGCTGGGCACAAAGGTAGAGAGTTTGAAAAAAAGTTCCCCAACAGTTCAGCCACAAATGTCCATAGTTTCCCAACCGGTTCACAAAACCAAAACATATGAGAAATATTACCTACAGCAGAGACACAGCATTTATCACATAGATCACTACTAATGATGTTTAACTTATATCTGCGATCAGGTGTAAAGTAAATTCTGTGAGCAAATTTATAATGAATTGCTTGGTGGGCAAGATTTTTTGACGATGAGAATATGTTGTTCCATATTTCATGCCAATCCCAGTCAGCATCAAGGCCACAACCACGGAAATCCTCTTCCCATTTGTTCATTAAAGGGAGGCAACTGAGATTATGGGAGGATAATTTTTTATAAATTTGGGAGACTATATTATGTAATCTTGTACGGAGGAGCAGGTGGGCCAGTGGGTGAGAACAGAGTTGAGAGTCCCAAGGGACTCCATATGTTTTTAAAGCAGTGCGGAATTTGATATAGAGAAACCAAGAAGATCCAGGGAAGGAATACCTGTCCTTCAGATCTTGGAAAGAGCAGAGGCCATTCCGATCATAAATATCACTCAGATTAAATATACCCAAATCAGACCAAGGACGAAAAACAAAAGGCCCAGTCCCGGTCAATAGAAAATGATTATTCCAAAGAGGAGACAGATCATGTAAGTTACATGTAATTGAAAGAAATTTATTTATTTGATACCATATATGAACACTGTTGTGAATGATTGACCCTGACTGGGACAAAATAGTTCTAAGTTTTTTATTACTAAAAAGTAAATCCTGGATTCTAATTGGGAATGCAATTGCATTCTCTAAAGACCTCCAGGGTACGACAGAACTGGGGTTAAGCCAAATCTTCAGTGCTCTTAATTGAAATGCCCAAAAATAAAACTTAAAGTTAGGGAAGGCAAGACCTCCAGCGTTTTTGGGACGTTGTAAAGTAGACATGCTAATTCTAGGTGGTTTGCCGTTCCATATAAATTTCCTGCAGGCTGAATAAAGTTCCTGGAAGAAATTTGGCGGTGGGGGTAGTGGTATCATTGAAAATAGGAAGTTTACACGTGGCAGAATATTCATTTTAATGATATTGATCCTTCCATAGAGACTACCCTGGAGGGAAGCCCATTTTAATAAGTCATTCCTAATTGAAGTTAAAGACACATCGTAATTTTCTTTTACAACATGGGAAAGGCTAGGTCGGATTTGAATACCAAGATAGGTGAAGCCTTTAGCATCAAAGGAAAGTGGAAAAGGTACATTTTCTAGTCTGGCTGTAGAGTTAAGTGGCATAATAGCAGTCTTGGTCCAATTAATTTTATAGCCAGAAAGAATACCAAATTCATTGATTACTTTTAATAGATGGGGGAGTGAATTTGAGATGTCAGAAAGATACAGTAAAATATCGTCAGCGTATAGCGAAATTTGATGTGATGTGTCTTTAATGATGATGGGAGAAATTAAATGGTTCTGTCTGATTAATTGAGCAAGAGGTTCAAGAAAAAGGGCAAAAAGACTGGGAGACAAAGGACACCCTTGTCTAGTGGACCTAAACAATGTGAAGTCAGACGCACCCGGGTGACCTGTTTGAACACGTGCAGTGGGACCATGGTAGAGTGTACGGACCATTCTGACAAAGTTAGTTCCAAAACCAAACTTTTTCAAAACTTCCCAGAGAAAGTCCCACTCCACGCGATCAAAGGCCTTCTCAGCATCCAATGAAAGCACAGCACAGGAATGAGATTGAGTTGCAGCAGAATCAATAATATGTAAGAGACGTCTGATGTTATCTGCTGCAAAACGGCTTTTGATGAAGCCAGATTGGTCATGATGGACAAGAGAAGAAATATATTTGTCCAGCCTTCGAGCCAGTACTTTTGCAAAAAGCTTAAAGTCACAATTCAAAAGAGAAAGTGGTCTATAGCTGGAACATTCCAGAGGATCCTTCCCTTTCTTTAAAAGCAGTGAAATGAGTGCAGCTTTTTGGTCTCGATGAAACGAACCGGTTTCTAATGCATAATTTAAAGAGTCTAAGAGGACTGGACCAACCAAGTCCCAGAGCACTGACAGCAGCTCCGGGGGGATGCCATCTAGACCAGGCGATTTTGACTTAGGCATTGAGTCCAACGCCTCTTTCACTTCAACAAGTGAAAGAGGAGAGTCCAGATCTACAGCTTGCTGAGCAGAGAGAGAAGGAAGAGTTAAGCCACTGAGGAAGGATGTTATAGCAGATAAATCAGAGGAGGACTCTGATGTATACAATTTAGAATAGAAGGCAGTAAATGTATCATTTATTTGTGAAGGTGAAGTACAAAGTTCACCATTGTGATTGCGAATGGCGTCAATAGATGCCAGCTGCTCAGACTGCTTTAATCTCAATGCCAATGCACTTTTACATGAATACCTCACATTCACATATTCACAACACATTAACACACCGACGGCATCGGTGTGCACTGCAGGTTATTCATTCCGACCAAACACTACAGCAGCTGATTTCACTCATCAGCGCCCCCTGGAAAGCCACACACCACTGCCCGTCCCTGTTGTAGATGCTGAGGACTTTCGCATTCTTTGATTACTTTGAATGCTTCTAAAAATAGTATGAAAAAGACCTGAACCTCATTAAAATGGTTGCAAACATAGAAGTCCAACTGATTGTGAGAAAACAGATGAAATACGATTATTTAAAAGCACAGAAAGAAGCAATTAGCAAATGGAAAATTAGTGCAGGTTAGAGGAAAACCAAAAGGGGCGGGCCCATGAACACATCTGGCCCCAGGACAGGACAGGAGAGCAGGACAGGACAGGGCAGGAGAGCAGGACAGGACAGGGCAGGACAGGACAAGAGAGCAGGACAGGACAGGACAGGACAGGACAGGACAGGACAGGAGAGCAGGACAGGACAGGGCAGGACAGGACAAGAGAGCAGGACAGGACAGGACAGGACAGGAGAGCAGGACAGGACAGGAGAGCAGGACAGGACAGGGCAGGACAGGACAGGGCAGGACAGGGCAGGACAGGACAGGAGAGCAGGACAGGACAGGACAGGGCAGGACAGGACAGGACAGGAGAGCAGGACAGGACAGGAGAGCAGGACAGGACAGGGCAGGACAGGACAGGGCAGGACAGGACAGGAGAGCAGGACAGGACAGGGCAGGACAGGACAGGACAGGAGAGCAGGACAGGACAGGGCAGGACAGGACAGGGCAGGACAGGACAGGAGAGCAGGACAGGACAGGACAGGGCAGGACAGGACAGGACAGGACAGGGCAGGACAGGACAGGACAGGAGAGCAGGACAGGACAGGACAGGAGAGCAGGACAGGACAGGACAGGAGAGCAGGACAGGACAGGACAGGAGAGCAGGACAGGACAGGAGAGCAGGACAGGACAGGACAGGAGAGCAGGACAGGAGTTGTTGGTAAAGACTAAACCCTGATGTTTTTTGTCTCTCTATCTCTCCCACAGTTAATAAGCACAAACCCTGGATTGAGACGACGTACCACGGGATCGTAACGGAAAACGATGACAAAGTACTACTGGACCCGCCTCTAATCGCACTGGACAAGGATGCTCCACTGCGCTACGCAGGTGAGAGAGGAGGTTTAACACCGCCGCTGTTCCTGTATTCCCCCCAGCTTCACTTTACCCTGAAATACTCTGCTTTCTTCTCATCTCACATGAAAGATCTGTATGTTGGACACAGAGGAACTGTTCATCTGAGAGTTGCTGTGAAGTTGGGAGAAGTTGCAAGGGAATTGATGTGTATTTTGGAGAGACGTGATCATGTCGCACGTGGATTATTTATAGGCTTAACTGAAGAGTCTTGTTAATCAGACAGAATAAATAGAGATTTACTTGTCATGAGGGAAATGTGACTCTAAATCTAGTCTAGTCTAGATGCTTTTGTGATCACGAGTGCTTCCTGCTTCATATATCTCTTTCACATTATACGTTAATATTAACATGCTTATAGGACGAATCAGCGTGACGTCACTGCCACCCAAAAATGCGTAACCCCACTGCAGTTAATTAGTATGAGTTGTGCCAAACAAAACTATACATCACATCGCTTATATTTTGACATTCCGAGTGAGAGCAGAATTAGCTCAGGAGTTTGATGTATAATATATACATGTCGTGTTAAAGTTGTGTGAACTGTCACACTTTTTAAATTGTAAACACGGTCAGCCGGCTAGAGTCAGAGGCTCAAACTCAGGCTCCATAGGGTTCCATTGCCGTTGCCACCCAGTGACGCGGTTTGTTTACCAAAGCGCTGCTCGGCTGATCCCTCGTATAGACCGCAAATTTACATTCATTCATGTATTTTCAGTGAATTATCTGTAGGTGATGTGTGTTTATATGTACACATTATCATTAACTCATTAACTCAACCTTTTATATGAACTGTGGCATAGCCGTTCACTTTATGCACTTCTGGTAGCAGCAGACATATCTGGTTAGATTCCACTCTGCATAAGAGATCTTTTACGACACGGCTGCTGTATACAGCTGGCCTCCATATCCCCGACACATTGGCCCGTTTCATATCCAGATCAATCAAAATTCTCTTTTCATGTTTTTTACCCCCCGGAGGAGACACACAATTACAGTTGTGTATGTGCCAAGCCAGCATTAAAGCCTGCAGGTTTTAATCACATCAGGATTGACTTTGGCCACGTTTCAAAGCACCATGGCATTGGAAATGATTTGCCTCCATCCCTGCACCACTTCTTCTGTGATCTTTTGTCAGCAGCGACTCCCTACCTCACACTCCCACTCGCCTCCAGGAGGCCATTTTTTATATCAGATTACTTCCACTGATGAAATTGGTATTAAGCTCTTTACCATCCATGTGACTACCCGAAAGAAAACGCTACGTGTTATTCTTCACAAAGTTATCTTTTGTATGAAATTAGACTCGAAATGTCATTGGATGGATCGTTTCAAAACGATGATGATGTATGATTTAGATTCATATACTCCCTTTTGACTCAAACAACAAAAGAGGCACTTATTTCAGAGAGGGAGTGAGTGTGGAATCCAATAGTAATTCTATTCATTGCATGATGTCCGCCTCCTTTCACAGTAAATGAGCTTCAGTACAGAGCTCGCTGCACGCTCTCTCCTTTCAGTCGGCGCTTCCTTTTTGATGAGCGCGGCTTTTGCAAGTGGACAATGTGTCCCTGCCATCTGAGCCAGCAATCTGGCTTCACGTGGCGGTGTCAGCGGGGGTGACTGTCCCTGCCGTGCCCACCTCCTCCCAGTCTGTCTCACTCAACCTCCTCCCAGTCTGCCCCACTCAACCTCCTCCCAGTCTGCCCCACTCAACCTCCTCCCAGTCTGCTCCACTCAACCTCCTCCCAGTCTGCTCCACTCAACCTCCTCCCAGTCTGCCCCACTCAACCTCCTCCCAGTCTGCCCCACTCAACCTCCTCCCGCTGCAGTCTGCGCCACTCAACCTCCTCCCAGTCTGCCCCACTCAACCTCCTCCCGCTGCAGTCTGCGCCACTCAACCTCCTCCCAGTCTGCTCCACTCAACCTCCTCCCAGTCTGCCCCACTCAACCTCCTCCCAGTCTGCCCCACTCAACCTCCTCCCGCTGCAGTCTGCGCCACTCAACCTCCTCCCAGTCTGCCCCACTCAACCTCCTCCCGCTGCAGTCTGCGCCACTCAACCTCCTCCCAGTCTGCTCCACTCAACCTCCTCCCAGTCTGCCCCACTCAACCTCCTCCCAGTCTGCCCCACTCAACCTCCTCCCGCTGCAGTCTGCGCCACTCAACCTCCTCCCAGTCTGCCCCACTCAACCTCCTCCCAGTCTGCTCCACTATGTGGCAATAAACAAGGTCCACTGTGAAGCTGACTCACAGGCTGTGTGGACGCTCAATCACAGGCTCAAATCACTACACACCAATGTGAAGAGGTGAATGTACAGTACGGCTCTGACCAGAGAAGCTAGAAAATGACACCCGGTGAAGTGGGAGTGTTTATTCACCTCAAATGCATATAGAGAGTGCCAAAGTCAGGCCCTCTTCCGGGTTCTGCGTTAATTTTTCCATAGACGTTTTGTAAAATGCTTGTCAAATATCAAACCAAGCGATTCAGCTATATTTCAAATCAGGAAGAGACGAGAGACCATATAACACTTCACTCGGACGAGAACAAAAACATTGAAAAAATGTTTTTTAGTTTTGGTCCAAGTATATAGATAGGAGATTATGCCAAAGAGAGCTCTTCTGGATTGATACCTTAAATGCTTTAGAACCCACTGGCCTTAATGAGGATTTTGACATGAGTGTTATGCTGTAGATCAGGATGTTTTTTCTGTTCTTGTTTTGTTCACTAATTCTTTCTTTCTTGTGTAGAGTAGGAGGCCTGACAAATGACGGCTCCAACCTGAAACCCTTTCATAGCTCCCTGCTCTATTTTTGATATTTAGTTTTTTATCTTACTTTGATAAAAATTTAAGGTATTTTCTATACCTGTGATATTTGTTTTTTTGTGGCACTTTACTGTAATATGCTTTATGATTGTTTCTTTGTTTTTCTGTATTCCCTGTGTTACACTTTTTTTCAGTTAGTCTGGTAGGTCCCTTCAGTGGGACTCACAGCCTGAGAACTACAAACACCAAAAACTACAAATCCCAGAAGGTGTTGCTTCTACCTGAGTGTGCACAGGTGTTTGGCATACTGCTGATGACCAGAGCAGGAGTCTTAAGCCTGCCTGTCATTTGTGATCTGTATGCTCTGATGAAGGTCTAGTCGACCGAAAGCTCGCTTAATAAATGTGAAATCTGTACAGATTCAAGTGTGCGGAAATTCCTTTTATATTTGTAACTCTAGTTATTTTTCCAGCACCTTGGCCGATACTTGGCTGGGTTGAGCGGTGGCCCTCCCTCAGTTTTGGTCCAAGTGAAATGTTATAATGCTCTCTCCTGATTCTAAATATAGCTGAATTGCTTGGTTTGACCAAGTCAAACTATTTCTATAAGCATTTTATCAAACATCTATGGAAAAAAGAATGGCGGATGAAATCCCTTAGTTAGTACGTATGCAGAACCCGGAAGAGGGCGTGGCTTTGGCACTCTACTGTCAGCCCTGAGTGATGTCACTAATCGAAATGGCCTTTAAGTACTAGTTTAAGTGTGTTTGTGTGTGTGTGTGTGTGCGTGCGTGCGTGTGGTGTGTGTGTGTGTGTGTGTGTGTGTGTGTGTGTGTGTGTGTGTGGTGTGTGTGCGTGTGTGTGTGTGGCGGGTCCAGCGAGCCAGATCGGAGGAGAACCTGTTGAAACCTAAGCCCTCGGGCACTTATGGATGGCTGTGCTCAAGAACAAGCGAGGGACACAAAACACGGAGCTTTTAGCCAGGAGATTTGGGTTACGTGCTGCTCGCTGCAGCAACGCTAGACGAGGAGGTGACAGGAGGAGAAAACACTCTCTCCTCTAACAACCTTCCTGCGTCTACAGCATCATTCCCGTTAACAGGGGAACAAGAGCCGCCACACCACTGAATAATATGCATCGCCTCGTTGTTCAATTACCATTCTCACAATGTAGCATTTGCTGTATTTATGTTAGCGTCCGGGAGCTAGCAGAACGCTGCAGGTCAGGAGTTGTGTAATCAATATATAACAGTGATGGTGATGATGAGAGCAGGAGGAGGTTAGCACACCCTGACCGGTGCAATGCAGAGGAACTCCCCCCACGCTGCTGCTGTGGTGGTGAGAAGCTGCTCATTAGAGCCGTGGTGAACAGCAGAGGCCCTCAGCACCCATTCAGCATGACTGAGCCGGCCTGAAGCAGCCGCTAATGGGAAATCCATCTCTTAATTGTGGAGGTGAAAACAAACCGGTCGGGTCCGGCTCCACCAGAGGCCCTGACCTGACCGGGCTGCAAAACGCTCAGCCCAGCAGAAAAAGGACTCAAGTGGATATAAGCTTCAGAGCTGCCTGCGTTGTCGATTATTTGTTTCGGAAGTGTGCTTGAAGATGTCTTCTTACTGCAGGATCACCTTGTTTGTAAAGTAGAAACCACAGAGATAAAATAATCTTTAATTATAATGGTAGACACTACCAGTCAA
This sequence comes from Poromitra crassiceps, assembly GCF_964638095.1. Classification (NCBI taxonomy): domain Eukaryota; kingdom Metazoa; phylum Chordata; class Actinopteri; order Beryciformes; family Melamphaidae; genus Poromitra; species Poromitra crassiceps. The sequence continues at coordinate 2,981,081 of NC_139627.1, read as the reverse complement.
AAGTTTGAACAGTTTGGATTAATTTTTTTATTTTTCTTATTTTAGAATAATAGTAAACTAAGACATGAAAACTGTGAAATCACACCAATGGAATTGTGCAGTGAGCAAAAAAGTTTTAAACAAATCAAAGCTATCTTATATTTTAGATTAGATTTAAAGTACTCACCCTTTGCCTTGATGGAAATGCAAAGGCTTGCCTTATATACACAGGCATCAACTTCACCATTTATATTAGTAAAGAAATAAAATAAATCAAGCATTAAGCATAAAGGCATGTTCAATTCTAACATGCCTTTAGATGGCTTCAGACGTATGAAAAACATGGTACGTTCAATCAGGTGTGTCCAGACTCCAGACCGTTGACTGGTTGTGTATATTTTAATGATTATCAAGTAAAGTGAGTCAATCAACGTGTGCAAGATGAACTTGATGTATGTTGAACGCCTCTGACAGCAACTGACTTAACAAGCATGAATGAGTGAAAATAAGGCTGATGTTAAACATGTGAGTCTGTTAGTGTTAGTTTCCATTTGAAGATCTGACACATTTTCTCTAGTTTCTTCCAAGAGTTTGCCTGAGCCATTAGCAAAACAGCAAAGACTTGGACAGAAGTGGCATTTTTCATAGATGTCTTTTTAACCATCACTTCTTCCTTTCAACGTGTGCCGATGAGAAACTGAATATGAAATCTTCTCAAACTTGTAAGCATAGTAGGGCATATAGGGCCAGAGTATGTTTCCTGCCTGTCCTCTCTCTCTCTGTATCTTCTCTGAACTTCTGCCTCTCCTGACTGACCCGGGTCTATCTTCTCTCCCTTCCTTGTAGAGAGTTTTGAGGTGACCCTCACCAAAGAAGGTGATGATGGGATCTTTCTTCTGCCTTGTGCTTTAGCCGTTACTATTAACCCACTAACGCAGCATCCACACTGTTACGCAGAAACTCCTGTCATGCTCTGTGATCTGCCCATTTTGGTTTCTCTACTTTACCTTGGTTTTTTTCTCCTCCTCCTCACCCTGAATTTTTATTTTTTGGAGTTCCAACAACTGGATGAAACGTGTGATGTGGGGCTGATCTGAGTGTACTTAGAAATATCTGTGCATGAGACATCCATTGCAGTTTGCAGACCCTAACAGTTTTTCAGCTGTAAACCAGGGAAAAGAAAACAGGAGTTTCTCAGGGTGCTTTCACACTGGCGCCCCGGCGGCACCGTTCCCGAGCACACTTGTCCCCAAATTGACCCCGGTTCCGTAACGTTTGATGAGTGTGTGTGAACGTTTGCGTTCCGTTCTGTTCTGTGACCGGACGCGGAACGGCGGAACCGTGATGGGGTCCACTTGAAAAGGTGGTCTGGGGGAACGCTTTGGCATGCCCGGGCACGGAACACTTGGCGAATGTGAACGCCAACCGTTCCGAACAACACAAGGAGCGAGGATACACTCCAGGGCGTAGTTGATGATGACACAAGTTCCACTCTGCAAGTGTTCCGTTCCCGAGCGCGGAAGAAATGGTGTAATGTGAAAGCTGACCAGCGGGGGAGAGGGGAGGGGGGGGGCAATCGTGCCCGGGCACGGAACGCAACAGAACGGAACGAAAGCAAATGGTTCCCAGTGAGAAAGCACCCTCAGTCATGTTGCTGCAATTTTGGCCAATTCAACCCTCATTATCAACCATTATGAGAGGCAAAGCTGATTTTGAGCTCATTTACTAAGGGAATATATCATCTAAAAATGAAAGTGAAAGTGAAAACATTTATTTCACAATCTGTCAACACTCATAATAAATAAATGCAATTGGAAGAACAGGAATTGAGACAATTGGTATTTTAAGAAGATCAAAATCCTGAAAATGTAGACCTGTTTTGAATATCTGTATACCTTAATAAAGGCATCAAGTGTAGATCTGTGCAGGTACAAATGACTCCTGTGGACTCTCCTGTTATTGTAGAGTCTTCAAAGGAAAGCCGCTGAGATTGTTAACTAATGCAAACTCTCTCTGCTGCAGAGTTCCTCATGTTGCATCCTTTGCCTTAGTGGGATTCTTAAGTTACGTCTCCACCACTAATATATCTACCATAGCATGGCTGCAGTCGTCATTTGATGTGGATGTCGAGCAAGTTGATATTTCTAACCCCAGTTCTCATCCAGTACTTTTTGGTTGAATACCGTTATTGTGCCAGTTCAGTTCTCTTATGATTTCATTTCGTATTCATTTCTCGATCGTTTTGGGCGAGAGGCAAAATTGCACAGGAAGACTTATTATTATTATTTTCTCCTCACAGTTAGGTTTTGATGACTGGCTGAAAGGGTGGCGGAACACCTTATCATAATGCTCTCTATTCTAAAGAATGTTTGCTTTTGTTTTTATTTCCATTTGCTTTATTTACTTTCATTATGGTTTGTCTTCTAAGATAGGGTGTAATCTTTATTCATTCATCGATAAATGATCATCAACACAAATAGTGTGTTCTCTTTGTACTCCCTTACTTTTGTGAGCTTGGTTTTATGAGTTTGATTTGAGATATCTTAAGTACTCCTGTGAAATGCCTGTCTACATCTTTTTTCGGTTTTCTACCTGCATGTCTGGATGCGATGTTATCAAGTGGCTGGGAAAAGACCCTCAGTTCTCTGTGATACTAAACGTCCCACACCACCCTGTCCCACCTCCCTCCAGTACTCACCCATACAACAGTGCTTCTGGCTTCCTCCACAGACACCACCCACCCCAATCTACAACCCCCGGCTCCCAAAACCTCTGGCTGATCTGATTTTTGTTTGCGTGAATTCATGGTTTTCGTTGTTAACATAATCTTTTGGTTTGAAGAAACGGCAACTTTCCCCGCCTGCCATCGGCTATTCTGAGCAAACACTCCCTTTGACTCTTGACGTTGTTCAGGTGAGATTTGCGGCTTCAGGATCCACGGGCAGAATGTCCCCTTCGAGGCCGTGGTCCTGGACAAGTCCACTGGCGAGGGGGTGATCCGGGCCAAGGACAAGCTGGACTGCGAGCTGCAGAAGGAGCACACGTTCACCATCCAGGCCTACGACTGTGGAGAGGGTCCTGACGGAGCCAACATGAAGAAATCCCACAAGTGAGTCACCGCAAGGTGTTCCACAAGGGAGGGCCTGTACCTGGCCTGAGTCGTGTGTGTGTGTGTGTGTGTGTGTGTGTGTGTGTGTGTGTGTGTGTGTGTGTGTGTGTGTGTGTGTGTGTGTGTGTGTGTGTGTGTGTGTGTGTGTGTGTGTGTGTGTGTGTGTGTGTGTGTGTGTGTGTGTGTGTGTGTGTGTGTGTGTGTGTGTGTGTATGTGTGTACAGTATATGTGTTGTCCTCTGCCTCGACCAAACTGTGTTCAGTTTGACTGTGTTTAAAGTAATCAGAGAGCAATCTATCCTGCTCTGTGCATGCTGAGCTAGCGCTCCTGCCCCCTGTGCCCGTGAAAAGGGAATGCGTGTGCAAAGAAAATGAATGAATGAGAAAAAAGGAGAAAGCTAGCCTAGGTCCATTACGTGTGATGTGTTTTTCACCATTCCTTTTGGTCACTGCGTCATAACCAGTGTTGGGGGTAACTCATTACAAAACTAACATATTACATGTAATATATTACTTTTAGCAGTAACTCAGTAATATAACTTATTACTTATAGGATTTCAGTAATATTATACCACTTTGTCAAGTAACTCAAGTTACAAATTGAGTTACATTTTATTAAATCAAAGCACATATTTAAAAAAGATACAAACATTTCCTAATCAAACTGTGTGTTTTTATGCAAATAACCACTACAGATGACAATAACAAAGGAAAAGAATAACATTTAGAATTTTGGATTGTTTACACTGACTTCAAGGCGGTTGAAATAATTTTTTGGGATGGTTCCGGGACGGCGATGTCATTCTGCTGCTGTTGTTGTTTTGGTAAAAGTAATGCAAAAGTAGTGTAATAACTAACGAGTTACTCTACACAGAAAGTAATATTGTAAAGTAACTTATTACTTTCAAATGAAAGTAACTAGTAATATTATGTAGTATATTACATTTTGAAAGTAACTTGCCCAACACTGGTCATAACCTGAACATCTCCCCCCTCAGGGCCACTGTCCACATCCAGGTGAACGACATCAACGAGTATTCACCGGTGTTCAAGGAGAAGTCCTACAAAGCCACGGTCATCGAGGGGAAGAAGTACGACAGCATCCTGAAGGTGGAGGCGGTGGACGCCGACTGCTCCTTCCAGTTCAGCCAAATCTGCAGCTACGAGATCGTCACCCCCGACGTGCCCTTCACCGTCGACAAGGACGGTAAGGACCCTCACATAGAAGCCTATCAAAAAACAGACAGACACAAAAACGCTGGGCGCTCCTAAAGAGCCACGATGTTATTGACTCAGATCACATTGCTTATTGATCTGTGTAAACAACGGTGCTGCGAGATTCGCCACAGCCCGTCGCCCTCTGCGACGAGGACGCTCCCCTTGAAGTGACACCCAAGTCGATCAGCCATTTGTCTTGGAGGTGTAGGTTTATTTATCTTGATGTGTCTTGTAAAGAAGAATTATAGACCTCACAGAAATCCAAGCTCAGTTGATGTGATTCTGATTTAAAAAAAGAAAAAGAAATATGACTGGTGTTATGTGAGTTGAACAAGTAGGAAGATGCATAATGTAAGCCACTAGCAATTCATTTGTATTTTAGGGGGGAAATAAGAAAAACAAAGACGCTGAGATGAAATATGATTATAGCCAATCACTTCTCTTCAATCACCAGCATGCTAGGCTGTCTTTATATACACATTAGCTCGGTAATGGGCCGTAAAGCTTGCTAAGAGATGTCAATAAAAACCTGTCCTGACTGCCTGCACACTCCCGGGGTTCACGATCACTTCATGTGGTTTTTAAGGACTCGCTTTGAATAATTTGTGGTTGACTTTATTTCCTACCACAGCTGCAGCTTTGAAATGAAACAAAGAACAGCACTGGCGCTCATACTGTGTGTGTGTGTGTGTGTGTGTGTGTGTGTGTGTGTGCGTGTGCGTGTGCGTGTGTGCGTGTGTGCGTGTGTTTGGTGTGTGTGTGTGTGTGTGTGTGTGTGTGTGTGTGTGTGTGTGTCCCACACTTTGCTCAGGCTTCATCAAGAACACAGAGAAACTGAGCTACGGCAAAGAGCACATGTACAAGCTGACGGTGACCGCCTACGACTGCGGGAAGAACCGCGCCTCCGAGGACGTTCTGGTCAAGATCAGCGTCAAGCCCACCTGCAAGCCCGGCTGGCAAGGTATCAAAGCCTCCCCTAAGCTGGCCCGACACCGCCACTTTACTGCCCGGGCGTGTCTCTGTGTCAGACAAAGGCACTGCGCCCGTACGCGCTGACTATACACACCGTGTGCCTTTGTCAAAAGGTTATTTAACTCCTCTAAGCCATAAGCCCTTTTATCATGTCTGAAAGAGCTGGAGTACTCCTTAATGAATAAGTGCTATCGACAGCGCCACAGTCCACTGGCTGCCTGTTATCCTTTCTGTGCTGAACGTGCTCTCCCTCTCTCTCTCTCTCTCTCTCTCTCTCTCTCTCTCTGCTATCTCTGTCTCCCTCTCTCTCTCTCTGTCTCTGCTATCTCTGTCTCCCTCTCTCTCTCTCTCTCTCTCTCTCTCTGTCTCTGCTATCTCTGTCTCCCTCTCTCTCTCTCTCTCTCTGCTATCTCTGTCTCCCTCTCTCTTTCTCACTCTCTCTCTCTCTCTCTCTCTCTCTCTCTCTCTGCTATCTCTGTCTCCCTCTCTCTCTCTCTCTCTCTCTCTCTCTGTCTCTGCTATCTCTGTCTCCCTCTCTCTCTCTCTCTCTCTCTCTCTGCTATCTCTGTCTCCCTCTCTCTTTCTCTCTCTCTCTCTGCTATCTCTGTCTCCCTCTCTCGCTCTCTCCATCTCAGGCTTCAATAAGAGGATTGAGTACGAGCCTGGCACGGGCAGCCTGGCCCTTTTCCCCAGCATGCACTTGGAGACCTGCGATGAGCCAATCACCTCCATCCAGGCCAACATCGAGCTGGAAACCAACCATATTGGGAAAGGCTGCGACCGAGACACCTACTCGGAGAAGTCCCTGCACAAGCTGTGCGGTAAGTAACCACTAGCCAACCGCTCGTATCCTCCACTTAATCATTGTGGACGGTGAGTCTAATTGATCTAATTAGAGACTCCACTGCAAACAGTTATTGTTGATCGTGCAATGTTGGAATCGATCCCCCTCGTTGGTTGATTAATTAGATTAGATTACCCAGTGAGGTATAATCATTAGATGAACAAACTCAGCCGTCTATTTGTGGTCATTTTTCACTCTAAATCTTCCTCTCTCTCTCTCCTCCTGCTGTCCGGGTTTCAGGTGCGGGCGCCGGCACTGTGGAGCTTCTGCCCGCGCCCAGCAGCTCTGCCAACTGGACGGTGGGGCTGCCCACCGACAACGGGCACGACAGCGACCAGGTGTTTGAGTTCAACGGCACGCAGGCCATCAAGGTGCCCGAGGGCGTGGTGAGCACCAGCCTGCAGGAGCCCTTCACCATCTCCGTGTGGATGAGGCACGGCCCCGGGGCCCACGAGAAGGAGACCATCCTCTGCAACTCTGACAAGACAGGTAACGGCCCCCCGCACGAGGAGCACGACTATTCCAAAGCTGGAGAAAATGGCACACAGCAAGTCCCAGTTCAAATTTCATTTTGTTTCAAGCGTTATTGTTTTCTAAGGTAAATGTGACGCGGTTTACAATAAGAACGTACAATAGGCTCAGAGCTCTAAGGTGCATACTGGGCCTTTGTGGCACGTCATTCCCCATATATAAAGGAAGTGGCACCACCTGTACTGCATCAAATTATTATATCCAAGTATATTTGACAGGTTTTGCATGAAAAACTCACAATGAACATCATACACACACAAAAAGGTGATCGCACCACCTGTACAGCAAGTCCTGGTTCAAATTTCAATTTGTTGCAAACATTGTTTTGTGAGCTCACTTTGACACAGTTTACAGTACAATCACACAATAGGGGAGTCCAGGTGGCCAGGTGCTTTGTCACATGTCATCCTTCTCTCTCTCTCTCTCTCTCTCTCTCTCTCTCTCTCTCTCCCGCTCTCTCTCTCTCTCTCTCTCCCTCCCCTCTCTCTCTCTCTCTCTCCCCCAGTCTTTCCAGTCTCGGTGAATGTTGAGCTGTCTAATAAAAGCACACACACACAAAATCAACACAGAACAAAAACACACAATAAACATATATAATAAAAAGCAATAAAAGCATGATAAAACCAATAAAAAGTGGTTGATAAGTCCAGATGGGTAGATATCATATCTGGTGTCTGCAGAGAGAATCATAATAACCTGCATTTTTGTTTGGGCAGTAAGTCAGTTGAAGTAGCACACTAGGGATGTTTTGGCTCATTATTGCAGCACACATGGTGTCGGAGAATAACCCACTAATAGAGACATAACGTACCTTCAGGCTGCAATGAGTGAACGTGCTCAACTGTCTGTCTGTCACACGTTGAAACACACTCCGCTCGCATTTTTCTTTCCAACTTTTCTTCAGAACGTTCACTGCATTCATTGCTGACCTTTTCATTTTTATGCCTCCGCCGGTGATAGCCGGGCCGGAGGCATTATGGATCCAGGTTGTCCGTCCGTACGTATGTCCGTCCGTCCGTCCGATGTTCGTTAACGCGATATCTGAGGAACGCCTTTATGGAATTTCATCAAATTTGCCTCAAACATCGACTTAGACTCAAGGATGATCTGATTAGATTTTGGTGGTCAAAGGTCAAAGGTCAAGGTCACCGACCTCTCGAACGCCATTTTCAAACTTGTTAATGGGATATCTCAGGAATGCCTTGACGGAGTGTCATCAAATTTGCCTCAAACATCGACTTGGACTCAAGGATGAACTGATTAGATTTTGATGGTTAAAGGTCAAAGTTCAAGGTCACTGTGACCTCACACACCCAATTTCCAAGCTCTGTAACGCAACATCTCAGGAGTGCCTTGACGGAATTTCTTCCAATTTGCCTCAAATGGCGATTTGGACTCAAGAATGAACTAATGGCGGAGGCATAAATCCGCGGTGCGGTCGTTCTAGATACGAGTCCTAATTTTTTGTGTGTGGGGTCACAAATGCCTTGATCTTATTGGCCTGTAAAGCCCCAATGTCTCCCATGACCAGTGAGAGGGGGAGGCTGGTCATCATCACTGCTCTGCTCTCCCACCGCTTATATAAGACGGATTAAATCAGACCGGCTTCCATAGCCATGATCTCAGTGATCTCATTTGACCTCCATTTAGCACAGATTCCATAGAAAGATGAATAATACATAGACTGAGATCTGTTCACAATACATAGTAGACTGAGATCTGTTCACAATACATAGTAGACTGAGATCTGTTCATAATACATAGTAGACTGAGATCTGTTCATAATACATAGTAGACTGAGATCTGTTCATAATACATAGTAGACTGAGATCTGTTCATAATACATAGTAGACTGAGATCTGTTCATAATACATAGTAGACTGAGATCTGTTCATAATACATAGTAGACTGATATCTGTTCATAATACATAGTAGACTGAGATCTGTTCACAATACATAGTAGACTGAGATCTGTTCATAATACATAGTAGACTGAGATCTGTTCATAATAGATAGTAGACTGAGATCTGTTCATAATACATAGTAGACTGAGATCTGTTCACAATACATAGTAGACTGAGATCTGTTCACAATACATAGTAGACTGAGATCTGTTCATAATACATAGTAGACTGAGATCTGTTCATAATAGATAGTAGACTGAGATCTGTTCATAATACATAGTAGACTGAGATCTGTTCACAATACATAGTAGACTGAGATCTGTTCACAATACATAGTAGACTGAGATCTGTTCATAATACATAGTAGACTGAGATCTGTTCATAATACATAGTAGACTGAGATCTCTACTCAGAGTTCACTGCAGATGTTGAAACATGTAGAGAATCAAAAGCACAAGAAATGCCATGAATGAATGAATGAATGATGTGTTGTCCCAGTCTTCACACATTTCAAAAGAGTCGTCTGTATTTTGGTCAGGAATCCTACATTTTGCTTGTGCTCTTTGCAGTTGGGAGCAGCAGTGCTTTCAAGCAAATGTTATTTTATTGCCCTCTTATGAACCATTATCATCTCTCATGTAACACTATCAGAGCAGGCTGCAGGCATTACACGTGATCTATGACACCGTTATTACAATATTACTGTGCTGTCAATTGTTTTTTTGCAGCTCATTGCCTCGAGAGAAGATTTAGTAGTTGGAGTAAAGTTATAAATAAAGGAATATTGTTTTTTTTTTTTACTCCATGTTGATGCATATGAGCAGCATCCAGCCTCAGAATATTTATACATTGTGACGTTCATGTCAGACACATGATGACAACCATTCATGATTAACCCTGGTCTCCTCTCCCTTACTTCTCTCTGCAGACATGAACAGACACCACTACTCGCTGTACGTCCATAACTGCAGGCTCATCCTGCTGCTGCGCCAGGATTCATCAGAGCCAGAGAACTACAAACCAGCTGAGTTCCACTGGAAACTCGACCAGGTCAGCAGCACCTTCTGACTCTGAACTGGCATCAAACTGTGTAGAAGATAAGGGCCTTTCTGTGTGGAGTTTGCATGTTCTCCCCGTGCCCCCTGGGGGTTTCCTTCACATAGGAACCCCTCACCAAAACATACAATATCCTGGTCGCTGAAGTGAAGTGCCTCCTCTGGTTATTCGGAGGGAGGGGAACTTGTTGGAATAGCGTGATCCTCCCACGTGCTATGTCCTACCGGTGAAGCTTCCCCTGTCAGGTGAAAAGAAGCGGCTGGCTACTGCCCATGTCTCGGAGGAAGCATGGAGCCAGTTTCGGCTCTCTCCAGATCAGCAGAGGGTGGAGCAGCAACCAGGATCAATAAATTTAAATTAGCACTAATGGGGGATAAAAAAATTATAAAAAATCTGGAAAAGATTTTAAATAGAAAAAAACAACTGAAGCATAGCTTTCACGTACCGCACATCGTTAACAATCATGCAAACCATTAGCCTGGGTAAACCCAGCCTCCACGTGACCTCTATCTATGTGCTATCACATAGATAGAGGTCACGTGGAGGCTGGGTTTACCCAGGCTAGCAAACCATGGCCGCCCCTAATCTCAACCTATGTTCCTCCCAGGTGTGTGACAAAGAGTGGCATCACTACGTGCTGAACGTGAAGTTCCCCACCGTGTCACTGTTTGTGGACGGGACCACCTTTGAGCCCTTCCTGGTCACGGAGGACTACCCGCTGCACGCCTCCAAAATCGACACTCAGCTCACTATCGGCGCCTGTTGGCAAGGTAACGCCGGACGCTTTATTCAGGAATGCTGCAAAATGAAATGAGTGATAAGTCTCTTCTGTGACAGAATCATTCAGCAGCAGGTTTGAAGCACAGATGCATCTTACAAAACAGACATGCGCCCCTTCAATTACTGTAACGATTTTCTGAAACATTTCGCTATTGATTTGACCACTAATAACTAATCAATAGTGTAATTCTAGCGCTCTAGATCTATCATTCCTTTTGATTAGTACGGTAACACGTTCTAGGAAGACCACATCTATAACCATTAGCAGCACTTGTGTAAAAATGTGATGTGCATGTTATCTTATGTCAACCGATACAGTATTAACTCTCTCCTAGCTAGATCTTCTCCTCAGATGATACAGTATTAACTCTCTCCTAGCTAGATCTTCTCTTCAGATGATACAGTATTAACTCTCTCCTAGCTAGATCTTCTCCTCAGATGATGCACTATGACAGTCATGTGTAGCATCTAAATCTCTCCTGCAGATCCTCAACGCTCCTCCCTGTCTCTCCATGTTCTTCTTGTTTCTGTCCTTTACAGAAACCGGGGGACAAAATGACACTGAGACAGTCTCTGAGCCCGCTCCAGGTTGCTCAAATCTTTCCCCTTATTCCTCAAATGTTCACGTCCATGTGTTCATGATGTCCCACCACGCTAACTGCATCCTCCTCATATCATTTCTCGACTAGAATGACTCCCATCCATTCTAGCTGCACCAGGATTGTTATTTGTTTGTTTGTTGTTCTAGCATGATGCAGTATGGATAAGATGATTGATGTGATGTCATTGCTGCCTGCTTCATTTTTGCTTTCTCCTCATCCGTCATTTCTTGTGCTGCTTCTCCACAAACCGACGTAGTTTATCTTCACCTCTGCAAGCAGAACACAAATAGACATGATAGAAAAGTGAGCACACAAAGAGCCCTGAACCAGCTGCAGTATTTTGGCCATGCGGCCATCTCTTCTTTCAGAACGTCACCTTGCGGGGCAGAAGCACCAGCTCCAGCATCTCCATATCAGATAACCAAGCTACAGCAGCACACACACACACACACACACACATGCGCGTGCACACACGCACGCACACCCACACACACACACACACACACACACACACGCACACACGCACACACACAAGATCAAACTGCACAAAATGATTGTGTGACCTTGAGATGTGGAGGGCCAGGTGTGTCACTGACTCTGCAGTGACGCAGGCCGATGCTCATCGAGCTTCTGCAGGCACCCACAGCACGTCCGCAGCACCTCTTCTCTCTCTCTCTCTCTCTCTCTCTCTCTCTCTCTCTCTCTCTGTCTCTCTCTCTGTCTCTCTCTGTGTCTCTCTGTCTCTCTCTCTGTGTCTCTCTCTGTCTCTCTCTCTGTCTGTCTCTGTCTCTCCGTCTCTCTCTCTCTCTCTCTCTCTGTCTCTCTCTGTGTCTCTCTGTCTCTCTCTCTGTGTCTCTCTCTGTCTCTCTCTCTGTCTGTCTCTCTCTCTCTGTCTCTCTCTCTGTCTCTCCTCTCTCTCTCTCTCTCTCTCTCTCTCTCTCTCTCTCACCTGACATTTGGCAGGATTGACGCACCTCACAATACTGAAAGACTAAGGTCGTATTGAAATTCCAAGGCTCCAAGCTGATAAAGATGAGCAGTTCAAATCACATTTGGTGACACTTGGCCTCAAGATGGTTCCAGTATTTTGGAAAGATGAGGTGAATAAAGAGGATTCATTTCACCGCAGCTCAATTCCAACCCAGAGATAATCCCATCTTTGAGTTTTCTTGCGTGCGTTCATTTTACATTCCATTCCATATTTGTTTTCTACATCAACGCAGTGGTCCACCATGTTAATACAGATGTTGCATGTAGCTAAAGGCCTGAATCCTCTCAGCCATCCTCCTCCTGCCTCCCTCTCTGGGCTCCAGACCTTGTAAGGACACACATTATACTAACTTGCATGAGCTCCAGTCACACCCGGCTTTGCACATTGAGACGCCATGCTTGAATGGCCAGCACAGGAAAGGTCACGTCTGTAGACTTGCACACTTGACTAACTATGTGTTTCTTTCTCTCTTCTTCTGTGGTTCCCTTTTCTTCTCCTCGTCTCCGCCTCGATGGATCCAGGCGGCAACGCTCGCATGGCCCAGTTCTTCCGGGGGAATCTAGCGGGGCTGATGATCCGTTCTGGCAAGCCGGAGAACAAGAAGGTGATCGACTGCCTGTACACCTGCAAGGAGGGCCTGGATGTGCAGCTGCCCGAGGAAGTAGCTTCAGCAGTCAAGGTGAGGAGGTCAAACCACTCTGGAGACCTTAGATACTAAGACAACACACTCAGCCACAACCAGGCTTAGGCTGCTCCTGGATAGCAGGCTGTATTCACCTTATTCTTTGCCCACACATGGACGCTTCCGCATTACGTCATTTCGTAATAGTATTTCCGTTTTGACTTGCCAAAAACCCCGCAGGCAAAATGGCCGCGCACACTCCGCTCCTAAAGTGGCAAAATTACTCCCCCATAAACTAACATATCTTGGCCAATACGTATGTAACATACAAAATAAAACAACACGTAATATCTTAATTTTATGTAGAATGCAGAGGACATGTAACTGTTTAGTTAAACTTGCATTCCAGGAATATTGTGCTCTTAAGATGACGTTAGTGGAGTCGAGGCGGTTGCGTGCGATTCGAGGCGTAACCTATGTGCATTTTAGCGTAACCTATGTGCGATTCGAAATAACGCATCCGAGATAGAAACGTTATGAATATAGCCACATTATAAACAACAAACTAACGCTGGTGATCCGTATGGAAACAGTGTTACTCGAAATGGTTAAAAGTTATATCAATTTGGTCATTCAGTGGCATTTTACTGCCATATAACATAACTAACTAGTGGCTAATATTAGCCACAGAAGGCAACTAGCACTGAACCGGAAGAACAAATACGTTTGCGTTGAACGCGGAAGAGAGAAAAAGTGGGCGTGGTGAATAAGGTGAATTAGGGATGGGACTATTATACAAAATGTGACAATTCTTATCGTGCGGCAGAAAATGAATCGTGATTTTAGGTACATTTTATTCTACTGGTGTAATCACACATGAGACACTTGACCATCACAATTTCACAAACTCTGCATCAAATGCTATTATTTGGACTTTGTAATGAAATTTTTTAATTATTTACATTCTAATGGTTTCTCAAATCAAACACCCCGTTGATCCATCAGCTTGTTTTCTTCTTCTCTCAGGTTGAGTTTAACCCCAACCAGTCCTCCCTGTCCGTGGAGGGCGACGACATCGACGCCTTTGACAAAGTCATGCAGCACATCTCCTACCTGAACTCCCGCCAGTTCCCCACCCCCGGCATCAGACACCTGCGCGTCTCCACCACCGTCAAGTAAGTGGCAGAGAGGCCGAGGATACTTCACCCCGAGTCGCTGTTTTGATTTCTGCTTTGTTTGCTCTCCGCCGTCATAGCGCCTCATCTGTCAGTCAGTAGCAGCCAGAGGTTTGCCAAACCGGTTCTAGACCGGTACTAAACCGGCATTCCGAAAGGGTTTCTCTCTTCTGTTTTAAATGTTAGGAAGGAAGAAGGTGTGGAGAGGTAACATGGAGGTGCCGAGTTTTACCTCGTTTCTTTTCCAAACGGTATAAACATGAAAGGTTGGGAGAGAAATGGAAACAGGGATAGGGGAATAACAGAGGAAACATTTAGTTTTCCTATTCTCCTTGACATTGACCCCCCCCCCATTCATAATGCATGGACTGATATGTACAGTATAAGAAAATAGCCAACAAATTCATGAAAGCACCACTCTACCTTTAAATGAACATGATTCCATTGCGTTCCTCTTAAAGCTTGTTTTATGCTCGCCGTGCCGCGAAGGGCGCGGAGGAGGAGCGAGGGGCGCGAGCGTCAAATGACGTCAATGTGTTGGGCGCGACCCCCGTAGGGCGCCCACCGCGTACCTGAAGATCTTTCTAGCAGCGCGACCTCCGCATGGCTTCTCTCCAAACATGGATGCATTCAAGCCACTGACCCCTGAACACTGAGCTGTGTTTTCACCACATTTCTTGACCCATGTGGTAGGCTAAACTTTGATTTGCAACTGTTCGTTTTTAGTCATTTCACCAAGTAAATGTGTTGTGTTGAGAGCATGGTTGAGAGATTAAAAGCAGCACAGAGTAGGCTATCAGTAGGCTATCAGGGCTGAGAACTGAAACGGCTATTCAGTAAAAACAAGTTTGGTGATTCATTCATGTGCTGATATACGGTCGTTTGAGAGTGAAAGCGCACTCAGTAGTACTGCACACAATAGCGTTTCATTGCGACTTTTCACAGGCTGTCCTCACTATTACCATTGTACAATGTAACATGCTGATCACTTCTGAGTATAAAAGCATCTGCCCCAGCGCGAGGTCCGCACGTGACTCGCGGAGCTCCGCCTCGCTCGAGTATAATGAGCCCTCTAAACCCCTGTGCTTCCCCCCAGGTGCTTCAACGAGGAGGCGTGCGTGTCGGTGCCGGACGCCGAGGGCTACGTGATGGTGCTGCAGCCGGAGGAGCCCAAGATCAGCCTGAGCGGCATCGACCACTTTGCCCGCGGCGCCATCGAGTTCGAGAGCCAGGAGGGCGTGACGCTGTTCCCCGAGCTCCGCATCGTCAGCACCATCACCCGCGAAGTGGAGGCCGACGCCGAGCCCGAGGCCGTCGAGGGAGCCGACGATGACCCCACAGGTAAGGGAAACACGCACACTGACGGTGACAGTGAGGGTGGAAGATACCTGTGCAAGGCCACAGAGTACTAGAGTAGCAACCCGATCTCCCAAAAAATTGTAAAATAGCAACGTTTGTGGACCAACGTTACCATTGTAATTTTCTGTGTGAGAGTAGAGACCACCAATAAGACTCCTGTCCGATGGTGAGTTTGTATGGAATTGGTATCTACAGTCAACCAGTATAGGAATTTAGCCAGGGAGCAAGGGCATAAATGCCCCCAAGAAATCTCAGAATACCCCTAAAAACCTAACCTGGCAAGCAAGCTGGATCATTTGGCAGCGTCAGGTTATTAAAAACCATGATCCAGGGGCAAAGATTGCCCCATGATCTAACACACGACTCAACACCTGCAAGCTGGTTGCCAGAAGAAGACGAAGAAAACACACTCACACAACTGCAACTTTATGCAGTAATTACTTTTTTTAAGTGCCCCTCAAAATTTTGTAAATACCCCCATTTTTTTAAGACCGTGGGGTGGGGGCAAAATTTCCGCCCAAAATATTTTTTTAATTTCCTACACTGCAGCCAACCCATTTTTCAGTGGATGATCATTAGCCATCCTCTGAGATATTATATCCACATTGAGTTTCTCCTCTCTTACACAGACAGCCACCTGAGTCACGCACCTAATCTTAGCTTTGTGCCTCCCACACAGTATGACTGTGATAAGGAGAGATGATGATTCATCAGCTGATTGCCTTAAGTGTGGAGTAGGTTCCTGAGGCAACAGTGACTCAGCTGATTACCTTAAAGGTCCTTACACATCAAGAGCGATGCGAATATACGGCACGAAATTGCGATGCGAGTTTTGACCCACCTGTCAATCACAGCCACAGATGTGTACACGTTGGAAGCGAATTTCAGAAAAATCGAACGTGGTTCGAAAAAATAAACACCGCAATAACGCTCCGCGAAACTTCGCCGTCGGTATGCACGGTTGCATTGACTGATATAGGTTCGGAAAATATTATTGACGTGCGAATTAATCGCACGAAAAAAATGTGCTCGGTGTGTAAGGACCTTAAGTGTGGAGTAGGTTCCTGAGGCAACAGTGACTCAGCTGATTACCTTAAGTGTGGAGTAGGTTCCTGAGGCAACAGTGATTGTACAGCTGATTACCTTAAGTGTGGAGTAGGTTCCTGAGGCAACAGTGACTCAGCTGATTACCTTAAGTGTGCAGTAGGTTCCTGAGGCAACAGTGACTCAGCTGATTACCTTAAGTGTGGAGTAGGTTCCTGAGGCAACAGTGACTCAGCTGATTACCTTAAGTGTGCAGTAGGTTCCTGAGGCAACAGTGACTCAGCTGATTACCTTAAGTGTGCAGTAGGTTCCTGAGGCAACAGTGACTCAGCTGATTACCTTAAGTGTGGAGTAGGTTCCTGAGGCAACAGTGACTCAGCTGATTGCCTTAAGTGTGCAGTAGGTTCCTGAGGCAACAGTGACTCAGCTGATTACCTTAAGTGTGGAGTAGGTTCCTGAGGCAACAGTGACTCAGCTGATTACCTTAAGTGTGGAGTAGGTTCCTGAGGCAACAGTGACTCAGCTGATTGCCTTAAGTGTGGAGTAGGTTCCTGAGGCAACAGTGACTCAGCTGATTACCTTAAGTGTGGAGTAGGTTCCTGAGGCAACAGTGACTCAGCTGATTACCTTAAGTGTGGAGTCGGTTCCTGAGGCAACAGTGACTCAACTGATTGCCTTAAGTGTGGAGTAGGTTCCTGAGGCAACAGTGACTCAGCTGATTACCTTAAGTGTGGAGTAGGTTCCTGAGGCAACAGTGACTCAGCTGATTACCTTAAGTGTGGAGTAGGTTCCTGAGGCAACAGTGTACAGCTGATATCTATGTAGATGACGCCGGTGACGCAGAGGATTAGGGCAGAAAGAGGAAGGGATTGGACAGAGAGCGAGAGAGAGAGAGAGAGGGGGGGGAGGTATAAGTTGTTTACTACATGCTTTATGGGAGGGGGCAGTTGACCCGCCATGCCATCTGTTAGGCTTGTGTGCGAGCTGAAAGAGGGAGAGAAGGACAGACAATAGGAGGTTGGTGACATGGAGGGAGATACAATGTGCTGTGGTGAACAACACACCATATGGGACAAAGGGACTTACAGCGATGTGCTGCTGTTACCTACAGTCAACAACACCCTGACCCACCTTGCACCCTGTAATAAACTAATTTGCCACGCTGGACAGCAAGAGGCGGAGTTCAGACTCTGTGTTTGAGCTGCACAGTTAGACGTGTACAGTAAGCATGGCTTAACAGGAGTCACAAGGTGCAAATGTGCATGAAATGTTAATTAGTGTCATCATAAGCTTAACTCATTCACCGCCAATGACGTCTTTGACGTGTTATCAGAAATAGCCCTCCCCGCCAATGACGTGTTTGACGTGTTTTTGTTTTTATTACTGCAGGGCGTAGTTTAAACACTTCCCCAGCCTGTCACATGGTATCAGGTCCCTATCATCTAAGACAACACGTGAACAAACACATACCGCAGCTGTTGTTTTGAAATTGAGCAAGAGGAAAAGCAGAAAACTGGTAACGCTTCCTTGTGCAGACAGGAGAAACGCCATTGAAACGCGCCTCGGCGCGCTGCACGAGCTGGAGTCGCCTTCCTCTGTGCCAGCCGGGAGAAAGTAATCAAGAGATGTGTTTGATCATCGGAGGAATGAGGAAATGATCGATCAGTTTGCGAGGGCGGTGAGGACGTGTTGAATAGCCGAGGGGAAAACGGGAACGATCAGATAGCAGGGAAGATATGACAGGGAGACATGGACGAGGACGGGTGCAAAATAAACACACAACAGCAAGGCACAAGGCAGAAGCGGCATTCACAGCAGCCCGCTGTCCTTTCTCAAGAGCTATTCAGTTCATGAAATCGCTGGGCTGCGTGCCCTCCAGTGTTGCTCCTGGCCAATCCCAGCGCCACAGGGCGTGGTTATTGCTTATCCTATGTGGGGTTAGAAATCTAAAAGGGGGATCGGGGATCGTGTGTGTGTGTGTGTGTGTGTGTGTGTGTGTGTGTGTGTGTCTGTCTGTCTGTCTGTCTGTCTGTCTGTCGGTGTGTCTGTCTGTCTGTCTGTCTGTCTGTCTGTCTGCACACTCACACCGAGTAAACTGTATTGTTGAATTTAAAAAAAAAGCACTTCATGTGTATATATATATATATATATATATATATATTTTTGTCATTTGTGTCCTAACGAATAATATTTACATGTCTGATGTCAATACAGTTCAAAATAAAAGAATTGAGAGTGAGTTCTTCCTGAGATTGTGCCCTTTTACAAAAATTGCCTTTTCTCCTGTTTATTTTCTCAGGGAGAACTTTTGGGGGAAAACAGGGTGTATATAAATGGCTATAAGTAGAGTACAGAACATGCTAAAAGCTCACTTTTTTTTCCTGGTGAACCCAGAGACGTACATCTTCATTTTGAGGTATTGCAAATCACTCTGGTGCTAATAGATAATTTACTGTGGGTCTTGAAAGATGACCAACAATTATGAAAATCTTTGGCCTGTGCTAAATATTGGCAGTCCTAAACTGGCGGTGAATGAGTTAATGAAAAACACACGATGCCCCAGATGAGACTGTTAAAATATGCACCTATTTTGATTGGATATTACAGTTTTGTTTGTTTGCCGCAGGACACATTGCATACTGTAGCATTGTTTAACAGTACCATGTTCACATACAGTAAGTCTCCTGCTCAGGTGTGGAGAGGCTGCACTCATTGCCCAGACTCCTTCATTGTCAACATAAAATATTTTTGTTATGAAGTTGTATGCCACAAGTACAGAATTGTCTGTAGTGTGATTTTCAATCCAAAAAAAAAAAAAAAAGCTGAAAATGCGATTGAGTCTTTGCGGAATTGGTTCAAGTATTTGTCAGGTTGACTGTCGGGTTTTTGTGATTGTCTCAAGTTCCAGTGTTCAGAAATTCAGAAGAACTCATGTAACAGCAGACAATCATCAGTTGTGCCGTACAACTCTTTATTCTAAATCCTTTTCTCTCCACGCTTCATGCAGTCCAAGAGACGGTGGTGTCGGAGGAGATCATGCACAACCTGGACACGTGTGAAGTGACCGCTGTGGGAGACGAGCTGGATGGAGAGCACGAGAGTCTGGAGGTGGACCTGGCCCAGCTGCAGCAGCGCGGCCTGGAGATGAGCTCTTCCAACCTGGGCCTTGTCATCACCGGTACGGGGCCACAGAGCGGGGCCGGGCTGGACTCGCCTCACTAGCATGTAGCTGCCTGTAGCCAGAACAGGGTCTAAACAGGCCACATTGAAGCGCACACTCAAGGATATTCAGTGTAGTGCATGTTGTGTCATGACATCAAATACATATCTACTCATACATATTGTACCTCTATAGGCATTTTTTTGTATTTAGCTGACACTTTAATCCAGAGCGATTTAAAATTAGTTCTGCCTATATCAGATGTATTAGGATTATCAGTGTCTAAATCAAAGCGTTCATTCCTAAATCATTTTACAAACATCCGCTTTTACAGACATGCCATCCGACAAAAATAATTGAATAAAGAGACATTTTCGGATTATTTCTGCTCACATGTCACGTGACACAACCCCCCCCCCCCCCCCTCTCTGTGTGCTCCAGGTGTGAACACCATGGGCAACTATGAGCAGGTCCTGCACCTCATCCGTTACAAGAACTGGCACACCGAGGCTCTCTTCGACAGGAAGTTCAAACTGGTCTGCTCTGAACTCAACGGCCGCTACATCAGCAACGACTTCAAGGTCGAGGTACGACTGGACATTTATCACTCGCACCGCCCAACCGTGACTCATGCACAACAGAGGGTCTGGAAAGAGTGTCCTTGTCATACTGCCAGGGAGGCATTCAGCTTATAAAGGAAGAAGACATCATTCTTGTTTACCCTCCCACTCACTATTCACATTTTATGACTGTTATATACGTGTGTGTGTGTGTGTGTGTGTGTGTGTGTGTGTGTGTGTGTGTGTGTGTGTGTGTGTGTGTGTGTGTGTGTGTGTGTGTGTGTGTGTGTGTGTGCGTGCGCGCGCGCGCGTGTGTGTGTGTGTGTGTGTGCGTGTGTGTGTGTCCAGGTGAACGTGATCCATTCAGCCAATCCCATGGAGCATGCAAACAACGCCATGGTGCAGCCCAACTTCATCAACCCAGTCCACCATGCCTCTGTGGATCTGTCTGGTCATAACCTGGTCAACGCTCACCAGGCCTCAGGTACTGAAACACTGACCTGCGCCAGGTGCTGTACTCATTCAGATGAGTCACCACATGGAGCCAGTTCAAATGCTAGGGTTCAAATACTGGACAGATTTATTAATCGGGGCACTCTAGCTCACCTGGGCTAACACACGTCCATCTACCTGTAGGTACAAACGTATTCCTCAACAGGCCAGATGTGTACTGTTTTTCCCAGGTAAACTTTGTACCTAGAATCCACCTTTTCTGAAGCATCTCTGAACTATTTAATAAGCATCTCACCAAAAGATAAGTAGCAGCAATGGTTATGGTTCATCATAGAAATGACAATAAAACCAAAAATGAATTTAATTTTCAACTTCATTCAACGCTGAACCAGGCTCCATTTCTCTGACTAGGAAAGTAGGGTGCGAGTTTTTCCCTCCCCTCTGCTGTTCACAATGAAAAGAAGAGCATTTTTTTAAGAATGATTCCAGTTAATTTTACTTAACACATAGAGCGCAAATTCACAGAACCTTCCCGTTTTTATAGCTTTCATTCATTGTGATAGAATCCAATAGCTTCTTTTAGAATCACGAGTATCATGTTGGGCATTTTTAGATTGACCAGGGCCCCAATCACAGTAATTGTTGTAGATTATTTTACTAATCTCTTTTTTCTTTTTCTTTTTTGATTTTTTTTTAAATGAGAATGGCGAATATCTGTATATTACAATATTATTACAATTACAGTTACAGTATTACGTCAGTCACCATCTCTTTTCTATAACGAACAAAAGACAAACACGTCAACACCATGTGTGGGATAGGGGGACAAAAACAACAACTGAAAAACAAAAAACGTCAGTGTAGAATATATGGTTTGATCGATACAACAATACTAATAATAGCAGTAGTAATAATAACAAAGAAAAGAATAATATATTTGACTAATCTCTTATCACAGTTAAGACCGACCTCAGAATCAAACATCAAGTAATCTGCTTAATTTCACGGACAGCATTGCCGGGGATTATAGTCTATTAAGCAGAAGTGGGACACATGAAACACTGGTTGTTTCCCCACTTTTTAACCCATTGATACCTGATGCAGCATTTGTGCGTATATCCCTTTAAGGGATACACACACAAATGAGGGATTATATACGCAAATGCTGCATCAGGTATCAATGGGTTAATGGCACAAGTTCAGGGATTACACTCGAGTGCTGTCTGTGACATCTGGAGAGGCGGTGCTCTGAGCACAACCTTTTGCTTCCCGGCATCAGTAATCTTCTCGGCTGACAAGCTCGCTTAGCCGCGGCACAGCACAGGAGAGGCCCTCTCCTGCTAGCATGGAGCTATTTAAAGAAAGACACACCTAGAGCTGCCAACAGCATTCCTCTGCACTTCACTTAAAGCCCATTAGGTACTGTGCAGGCGCAGCAGGGATCCACTTTGTCCCGCTAACTCTACAGCAAAACTAGTGGCCTACAAAGGTCCCTAAACAAGCGGTGTCTGTGTAACACATGTAGCATGGGGCAAGCGGTAAAGGAGGTTTTCACCACTTTGCCCATGTGTGAATTGAACCCAGCTCACCTCTAACCTGTCATTTTGTGTGTTTGTTTGTGTTGTTGATTGTGTGTGCATGCGTGCGCGCAGTGGTCCCCAGCGCCGCCACCGTCGTCATCGTAGTGTGCGTCAGCTTCCTGGTGTTCATGATCATCCTGGGCGTGTTCCGCATCCGCGCCGCGCACCAGCGCACCGTGACGGACCAGGAGCACGGCAAGGAGAACGAGATGGACTGGGACGACTCGGCCCTCACCATCACCGTCAACCCCATGGAGGTAAAACACACACACACACACACACACACCACTCAAACAAAGTCAGAATCCAAACCCTTGTATAGCAGTGCCTGTGTGGCCTAGTTTCATCTGAGCTCTTTCCTCAGACAACCCACTGAGGGAGGTGCGGGGAGAGACTTTGTTACGGAAGTCTGAGGAGCTTTACGTTGATTATGAATATACATTAAAGGACTCATATTTGGATTATTTTTGGGGGATTTCGGGGGGAGACGCAGCCAAGAAAGCAGCATAAAGGCAAACATAAAAGCATATCATGGAAATGCACAAAGTAAAATGTTCACTAAGCACTTTAAACCAATATCAGACCTGCAGGCTGATGGGGAGGGTGTGCAAATCTGCAGTGGGGTCATGCCTCATAATTCTGAGGTATTATATAAGCTTACAATTCACACTCATTTGTTTATTTATTTATCTATTTTTAGGTCAATTTCGTATTTTTTGCATGCGTATTTTTAACCCATCATCCAATGAAAATCGCTAGGCACAGAAACCTTGGACACTGAGTCTGATGCGTTTTATTTTTCTATTCATTGTGAAAATTCGCAAAACAAGACAAGATCGAGTCATCCCGGAGTCGTCCTCTCCTGTATCCACATTACAACATAATAACATATATAGTAACATAATAACATAATGTATGGTGCAGCGGTGTTGACCTCCAGATGTTTAGATTCTTCTTTCAGAAAATGACTCTCTCTCTCTCTCTCTCTCTCTCTCTCTCTCTCTCTCTCTCCTCCCTTCTGTGTTTAATGCAGACGTACGAGGACCAGCACAGCAGCGAGGAGGAGGAGGAAGAGGAGGAGGAGAGCGAGGATGGCGAGGAGGAAGACGACATCACGAGCGCCGAGTCGGACAGCAGCGAGGAGGAGGAGGGGGCGGAGCCAGAGGACCAGCAGGCGGCTAGCAGACAGCAGCAGCTGGAGTGGGATGACTCCACACTCACCTACTAGAACACACACACCCCTCAACACAGTCTCCCCTGCACACACGTACCAAACACTCGCACTCAAATCCTCATACTCACTGCCCTCACACACACACACGCACATGCACACGCACACACCCATACAATTTCCAAGGAGCCATGATGTAAAAAACACGCAAAACAAAAATCCCTTCAACGTATATATGGTCCAGGTTTTCCTGTTGTTATCTTAGTGGTGGTACTCAGTGTAGTGTAGTAATCACCGGGTCGCTGATTTTTACTCTTTATTTTTTTATTTATTATATTTTAATTCCCAGGAAAACTTGGTCTACATTAAAATTTGTTCTGAACTACGTGAGGAAGCCAACCGTGCACTTTTTTGTTTTCTCTCGGACGTAAAAGGCTTTCAAATGGAGATTTTTTTAAATGTATATTCTTTGCGTTATTGTTTTTTTTTTTTAGATGTATTTGCCGCTAAAATCATGTATAGCTTTGACTTGGGTTTTCTTGACTTGTAGTCCACACAGAGTTAAGCGAGATGACGCTTTGAACAAGTAGACTGCATTTTTTTTCTCTCTCTTCTTTTAGTGCATGAAGATATTTGAAAAGTCATAGGCTATGTGTAGAGGAATAAATTGCTTTTTAATTTTTTTTCTTGTAAATATAAAGAAACCATGTAATTAGTCGATGTGGTAGTGATCGGCCTACACAAGGGGGTCCAATATCTAAAACGACGCGGTACGTAATGTAGAATATTTGTGTCACAGAGGCTGTAGCATGTCGCAAAAAGCTGTTTCCATCATGCTTGTACAAAAATGTCTGCTTCCAAGATGAGAAACCCAGGACTGTTAAGCGGAGGTTTCCATGGCAAAGTGGTGTCCATTTTGTCTTTTTGTGTTTTCGCAGAGGACATTTATTTTGCTTTCAGATAGGCAGGAGCGCTCGATGGTTTCAGCTTCACATTATGCTTTGCTTTGCTTGCACAAGTGGCAACGCTCTTCCTGAGCAATGTATTTCATTCCCATTTAGAGTTCACTGTTGTACAGGAGGGTTTTTGTTTTCCTTCAGAGTAATCCTACTCAGAGAAAATGCATAATATGTACAAACTTTGTCTTGTGTGCAGAACAAACACCAGGCCAGGTATAGCGCTGTTGCTCTTGAAACATGGGTACTAATATTTCTGCCAATGCATTTGGACAAGTAGAGATGTTTCCTCAGCAGCTTTAAGAAGCCCTTCCTCCATACTCCAGTCCTGCTGTGGTGACAGAAGTAGGAAGGAACGAAAAATCTCTGCAAACTACTGAGAGAGCAGGTTTATGTTGACAGACTAGCTTTAGCGGAGCTTGGTTGAATAGTGCAGTTGCTAGCATTGTTTTTGAGGAGAGAAATGAAAGCACATTTCAGGATTGCTTCATTGCAAAAAAAAAAAATATTTTTAAAGATTTTTTTCATGGCACGGCTATTTAACCTGAAATATATATTAGATGCATTTTTAAACTGGTTGCTTATCACAATATAAGCAGCGTCTTTCCCCGTCGCTTTTCCTTTCTGATTCAAGGAATTCCAGCTAAGGGGGAAAACTGCACTTGTTGCGATGGGGAAAACACTTTAAAAATGAATCTTTATTGTTTGAATTTTAAAATGAAATATTTTTTGCAGTAGACCACTAGATTTTATTGTACATGGAACTGTACTGTAGAGTTGTTCTAAGATATTTGTTTACATTTGGTAAACTTATTTTCCTTCTGGTATTAGTATAAAACTTATACAATTAATTGGGAAGATGTGTCCAACCTCTATCTCCTCTCAGACATGGCTGTTGTTCATCATTGTTGTATATCTTTCACATACCAGGCACAAATGTATCTCTACGTCGAATGATTTAATGTTCGTCTAATGTTTTCCGGTTCCAAGTAAAATGTATAGATTTTTCAAACGTGCACACGGTAAGACCCCCCGAGTCTTTCTGTTCACTTAAGTGAACAGGAAAGTGTGGCATTATCAGGTGGGAAAGGATTAGAAACGTTGGCACAGATGGTGTCATATTTCGCATGCAAAACTATTTTCAGAGGCCAAAATCATGAATACAATAATCCATTTAAATGCTTTGCAAGTTTTCTTTTTTTTTCAAGACAGTTTCCAGGCCACTTCTGATGGTTTCGAGCAAACCATATGTCAGGAGTCGCTCAGTTGTATTTGTTTTTAGGTTCAATTTATTTATGGTCTGTGGTCAACAGTGGAAATGTGGTTGACAGTCTCCCCTCCATGATGACTCGGCCCGCTATAGGGGGCTGAGTCTGAGCCGGCCGAGTTGGGAGTGCCTTTTGCCGATCACAACACAATTAACACATTAACACAAAAACACATCATCCATGCTCTTTTAGTTGTGGCAAACCTTTTTCTTCTTATTTTGTTATCATTTAATGCTAGATTTCTTATGGAGCTGGGGATGCCATTTTCTTTCATTTTGTTGTAACAATACTCCACCGCTAGTTTGATTAAAAGTGAAAATGTTTTACATAGATGTCATGTGTCCATGTTGATGTGTAGAGAAAGTAGATCCATATTGTATCTTCTATAGATATTGTACTAAATCATATTGACAGAATCCACCTCTAAAAAGATGTACATTATTGCATTGCCCTAGGCAGCATATGTGGGTATAAATTTACCTATTTGTGTATAGTGGAAGGTAATTTTGAACAGTGTACTATTGCCTGAGTTGCTGACAGATGTTTTTGAGGGCGGCATGGAATTCACCAGAACTAGGATATAATAACTTCAAAACTAAATATAATAACTCCAAATAACTGTCAACTCCAAAAAATCTCACGTCATATCCAATGCAATATTCCATCTATCATTTTCCTGAAAAGTACAACGCAATGGGTTACAGTAATGTGCACACTGACTCACAGTGCACACTGACTCTGAAGTCGAGTCTTCACAGAGACTCTAGCTGGCATCTCAAGTTTTCTGGGGTCATACTTCTGATCAGCCTGAGATATGTGTATTTTTCTCTGCATTGAAATGAATTGTCACTGCCTAACAAGTTGAAAATGCAGCCATATAAGGTAACACAACAAAGTAAGGGGAACTTAACGTTGCATGAACCACCTTTTGTGTATATGCTCCATGTGGGGTTTGTGAGACCGGAGTGAGAAAAGGAGACGTGGTAAAACTACTGATTCTCAAGATTGTCTGTTTCACAAGTCCACGCCACTCAAAACATGTTTTTCTTTGAAATATTTGCTCAAAATGGAAGGTGACGATGTTTTCAGAACGGTTGGATGCTTCCTTTTTTGCTTATTGGGGCTGCTCTCACTTTTCTACCAATTGAAAGGCAAATTGTAGTGAAGTTGATGCTTGCTCATAAACAAAATAAAGGATGATGAGATGGGGTATAAATTCTTTCTGTCCTTCATTCATAATTAGTGCATAATAAGCAGCATTTCACAATATTTGTGCATGAGGCTAAGTGATGTATACTGTTTTAACTTTAAGGCATTAGTGTCCCCTGGTGGCGAAAGACCAAAATGAAAGGTAGAACGAGAATTTCTACACAAATCAGATCAAATCCTGACACTTAAACATCAGGTGATTACTTTTTTTTTTTTACACCTGCAATTTGGGCGCTGTCTATTTGGTCTCTTTGGAGGTCTGTAAGTTGCCTCATGTCGCTTTGAAAAATCACAATAAAAGTGATGATTGTCAGACATGTCAGACCAGGTCTTACTTGAAAAAGAGATTGATCTCAAGTGACTACCTGGTAAAATAAAGGGTAAAAAAAAACTGCTACTTTAATGATAACTCTATGACTCGGTAGTGTAGCTGCCTTTGTAATGTGATTGTTGGTTATTCAAAGTTAAAGTGGTATTTCCATTATTTTGTCCACATCCCTGTAGACAGCACAGTTTAGTTCAAATAAATCCCATCTTGATCATCTGCAGCACTTGTGAATACAATCATCATAAATACACCAATGAGAGATTTAAGTGTTTAAGACAGACAGACTTAGCAGCATGCCAATAAGCAATACAACACAAATCACAAGAAAATATTTCCCATTAACTGCCTGCCCTATGCTCCACATAATGTCTAACTACTTGTCAAATTATACTCTAGTAGCTATAATACAGACCATTTACAGTTATCTGAACAAATAAAATACATTTACAAAAGTTTTGGGCATATAAAACAATAGTTAAAAAGTATTAGGGTTTACAAACACCTGCTAGTGCAATGATTATTTACAAGATCAATGGTCGATTGGCACTTTTTTTTGTTGGCAACGAACGCTGATTTAAAATGGACAGTTTGTAGTATTACTATGCCTTGGTTTTCACACCAGAGCTCGCCAAAGCCATAATTTTGTCTTCTGACCCTGAAAAAGAAGGCAAAGCAAGGTAAATATGAATACTAAATGCTCTGTTGATAAATAAAACTTGTATGATTAAATATTTCAACTGAAACACATGTACAGGTGTATTATTCTCACCTAGGTCTGCGGTGACCTTTTCAAACTGGCTGAGAGTGGCTGTAGCATTTTCTACTAGGAAAGTCTCTTCCTCTGTAGTGAGCTGTCAGAATGGACAGAAACAAAAATAAAACGGTTATTTCACATGATTCATTATAACATGTCTAAAGCTCAAATGTTACAGCTCCTCCCTGAAATGAGTATATGGCCTGTTATGGCAACTTATGTCAGTCTACTGCCAACTAACTGAAATAAGTCTACAGCTTTAAGAGTTAATGTGAGGAGAGTCATGGTCACAAGCCTCTAAGTCATCCATGGGAAGCATCACATCTGTGCTGTCAGTGTTCCTGACCTTCTCTCCCAGTTTTCTCAAGGCCGTGAGGATTTCCACTTTCTGCTGGGTGTACACGTCCCGTGACAGCTTCCCCACCATGACATCTCGGTCCATCTGTGCAGAATGCCACACATTATGCCGGGGGAAAACACACACACACACACACACACACACACAAACAAACACATTACAAACATTTGGAAGAGTAGTCGGGGCCATAAACAGCTATGTTTAAAATATATCCTTAAGATTATAACGCAAACCTCTGCTAGCCTGGTCCTCAGCTGTCCTGGCTGCTTCTTAGCAAACAGTCGGATGACCTCTGGGGTTTTGAACGCTTGGCTGATGGCAGCCTGGATTGCCTAAAGGAGAAGGAGACCTCAAAACATTTACCATTTCACAAGTGGATTACTATCTTCAACTACAACCTCTTACAAAGGCTTACTACAGCCTTACCGCACAGTAAAATGAGTAGAGTTACTGCACAGTAAAATGAGTAGATCCACATAAAGCCCATACCAGCTGCATTCCACTCAGCTCATCCACAAGTGTCATGTCTCCGGTCATGATCTTCTTCAAAGAGTCATTGAATTCACTCAGCTGTTCCAGGGTTTCCTTCTTGGTCTCCTCATACTCTTCCTCATCCAGATCTTCTCTGTAATACACACAGATTGGAAGGAAAATGTGTATAGATGTGGGATATCATATATAGAAACATTTTCACGCCAAATAGCTGGCACAGACTAGATATTTGTGTCCAATCCGAAACGGTCATAACTACTCATTCAGTTAAAAAAAGACCCTCTACACATAAGCTTTCAATGTAAGTTTGTAATTTACCTGCATTCCTCCAGATCCTGAAGCTGTTGCATCAGTCTGTCCAGTTGTTCTTCCATATTTTGCCTCAATTTTCCAGTTTCTGATTTCCCGCGAGATGCCATACTTTGACAGCTTTCAACCTACAGAGAGCAAGCAAAACACAAAACAGAGATTAGTTAGCTAGTTACAGCGGGATATGGACTTTACTTGGCGACGATACCAACATCAACCTAGCTAGCTAACCTGGTAAGTAAAAAAGTAAGTTAACTCGTACCTGTAGAGACTGTCTTGCCATAATGGTAATACCATATTATAACAAAATAGTTCTGAATGTGACACCATCATAACAAACTGTGGATGGATTTATCTAACGATGTGTTGGAAGCAAAAGCTAGCATAATAAAGCTATGATAATAATCTCACCTGCTCTCCCTTTGTAAACAGTCTCTTAATAGTCGTGTGGCGCCTGTTCAATATATGGCAATGGTTCAAAACGTCCAGAAGTAAAACTATTTGTACTAATATTTGTACCGTACTTGACTATTTTATCATAAAATAGATGGTTGCCAAATATTTCAGTGCGCTGAAAGCCTTTGTGAATAGTGGGGACTGTGACTCTGAACGTAGCTCGCGAGCTGTGGGTGCGGCCTTCTTCTTCCTGGTCGTTTCTATCCTATCACAACGCTTGATCACAATGTAGTCCAATCAGGGGCTACCAGGGGCGGAGCATGGGGCGGCTAGTGACGCTGATACCAGAAGTAAACTGTTCGCCCCTGTTCGCCAGGTTGTGCAGTGAGTATTAGCACTGTTTTTGTGCATAATTCCACATTATGAACGAAGTCATGTCCTCTTTTTGTGTGAGAGTTCTGTTTTGAAATAGTAAATTGTGTTCATTGGTATTCTACATTATCCTATCAAATGTTTGGTGACGTTAGACGCTTTCATTTGGCGAGCTGGTTCCCTGGTTGGTTTAGCCAACCGTTTGGTTTCGATCGGTTTCGATTGATCAAATTGATCAAAGAGGAAACTAGCATTCTTGACCAGCCTGTTTGTGTGTGACCCTCGAGAACAGTGGAACTGAACAGTTTGCAATCGAACATAATTTCCTGTCAGCTATTGCAAACACTGCAACAGAACATAAACGTTGGTCCATTTCATATTTATGTTGTCAAATTAAAACTATTTCTTTTAGTTAAAATATGCTAAGTGGGTTCCGGGTGCATCATGGTGTCACGACTTGTGACGGAAGTGATGTCACTTGAGCAATTGTGATGTCATTAGTGATGTCACTCGAGCAATTATGATGTCATCGAGCAAGCGCACAAGATTTCTAGTAGCCTACATTCTACTTTTTCCTGTTCTTGTAGTGAAACCTCAGCTCCAGTATGAGGCATGGAGTGTCAGGATGTAATCCAAGTGACCCTGCTGGCCTGTGGGTCCTTCAATCCCATCACCAACATGCACCTGAGGATGTTTGAACTCGCTCGAGATCACCTGGAAGACACAGGTGGGCTGAATTTATAACAATAGATTTTATTTATAAAGGGCTTTACATGATGATACTCAAAGACACTTTACAAAAGATGATATTATCTTTCAGATATGGATATATTATGTCAATAAAATGCAAACAGTGATGTGTGTCAAGTTTATGATTTAAAAAAAAAGTACAAAAAGGCACGCACATCCAGCAGTGAAGAGTTAAAACCAGGTGCAGGACCGAATTGCAAGTAAGTGATAAAAAATAGAGTCCGCACACTGGTAGCTGCTCCCAAAAGTTTAATTGGAGACCACAAAAAATGTGTGACGTTTCGGGGCAAAGCCCTTCCTCAGACATGTCAAGTTGTGTGTGTGTCAAGTTTATGAAATTAATTGAGACCAGTTGTTCAATAGAGTGACTGAGGCTTTTCAATCCCTCATATCAGTTGAGTCACTTCACTTTGTGTATTCTAAATTGATCACCTACCTATCTACCAAAAAAAAACACAGTGCCGTCTACTGTGCTGTTTTTACTACTACTACTACTGCTAATAATAATGCATTTTATTTGTACTGCACTTTTTATTCACAGTGAATCTGAAAGTGCTACAGTGTTCAAAACTAAATATAACGTCACAAAATAAAGTAATCGTTAACAAAAGTTAACAAGGAAAAAGGCGTCCCAGAAATTTTTAAATATATCTTCTAATCTATATTAGATAAGATATAATCATCTTTAATTTGTTTAAGCATAAAGTCATACAATTCAACATTGTACACATTGGTCTAAAGCGAGATTGGCCAAATTGACACCAAACATCGACCCTAATTGTGATCGCTGTAGAACAACACCAGCCACTTTATCACATGTTTTGGCTCTTCCCAGAATTGACAGTTTTTTGGAAATCTATATATTGTGTATATATTGTAGAAATACCCATTGAACCTCTTGCTCTAATAGCAATATTTGGCAAAGTTCCGCAGGATCTCCCTCTCAACCAATGCAGCAAAAGGATGATGATAGCCTCTCCTACACTTGTGGCTAGAAGACTTACTTACTCCTTAAAACTTAACTTATAACTTAACTTAACTTACTCCTTAAATGGAAAGAAAAGCTTCCTCCAACTTTCAATCTCTGGGTTAGAGATTAGAGCCCGACCGATATGGGATTTTTGAAACCGATACGATACCGATTTTAGGGAATAAAAAATTACCGATACCGATAATATCGGCCGATATTTTTTTTTTTTTTTTTTTTTTTTTTATCATCAAATGTTTATCCCCCATTAGTGCTAATCCCCCATTAGTGCTAATTTTTTATTTATTTATCCTGGTTGCTGCTCCACCCTCTGCCGATCTGGGGAGAGCCGAAAACTGGCTCCATGCTTCCACATGGGCAGTTAGCCAGCCGCTTCTTTTCACCTGACAGGGGAAGCTTCACCGGTAGGACATAGCACGTGGGAGGATCACGATATTCCAACGAGTTCCCCTCCCTTCCGAACAGGCGCCCTTAACGACCAGAGGAGGCACCACATCAGCAACCCTCAAATATCAAACACTTGACAAAGATATGATTGAGTTGACATGAATTGAAATATGTGATGTAGGCAGGATATTTTACAGCTCATTAATAAACTCAATGCAATGAAACAGTAAACTTAACTGGGAATTTAATAATTATAAATAACTAGAAATACAAAAACACAATAGAACAAATAGTTAAGAAAAAATATCAAATATACACAACATGCTGTCCATGCTGTCTATAACTTATATATATATATATTTATAAAAAAAAAAAAAAAAAAAAAAAAAAAAAAATCGGCCGATAAAAAAAATAAATATCGGCCGATACCGATATATCGATAATCGCCAATATCGGCCGATAATATCGGTCGGGAGATCTTATGTATCCTCTAGTCTGACCCTAGAAAAAAATCAATATACTACAAGGGGTTGTGATCTCAACTTTTACACCATTTGGCAACCAGTTCTGGACCAGGCAGAGAAAATGGACGCCTCAAGCGTCTCAAATGTATAGACTTACCCTTCTCCCATATTTCTTTAGTTTTATTACCCTTTTTATCCTTTTTCTTTTCCTTATTTATGTTCTTTGTGTGTCTATTTTTTTAAATGATACTTACCATTGTTATATTGTGATGTGTGATGGCTAGATGTAATAGGCTAGGGGTACTTGTGGGACGGGATTTTGTAAAAAATGTACCAAATGTATTTTGTATTTTGTATGACCTATCGAAAAACGAATAAAAATACTTTGAATACTCTTCTATCCCACTATCTTAACACCTCAGGCCGCTATAGGGTGATGAGAGGCATCATCTCTCCCGTGGGTGACGGCTATAAGAAGAAGGGTTTGATTGAGGCCTGCCACCGTGTGAAGATGTCCCAACTGGCAGCAGACAACTCTGGCTGGATCGAAGTCGATCCCTGGGAGACCTTACAGCCAGAGTGGGTCGAGACGTCTAAAGTTATCCGGTGAGTACAAGCATGCTAATTTGGCAGATGTGAAGATTGACAACCTTGTATGTCTTGTGAGTTTGAATGGAAGAGCTTGCTGCAGGCTAGCACTGTCTGGTATTATCCAGGGTTGTTACTTGACAGACATTATAGGTGTAGCAATCTGGGAACCCAGAGTCTATTTTTATTTGAAAAAATAGACTCTGGGACAGCCCTACCGTTTTTCCCAGCTTCCTGTACCTCTCCTGCCACCATCACTTCCTCTTCGCAATCGAGCACGCGTAGGCGTAGCGCACAAGATGCCTACTATGACCTACTATGGGAACCAGTATGCAGTGCTATTAGCCAAACACTTCCGGGGGAAATATATGTATGTATTGTAGCGGATCGCCTAGAAGTTGCGGGGTGCCAGCCGGGGTTAATTCCAACAAATATTTTATATTACCCCTACATGGATACATGAACACAAGATCTCTTCACTTTGTGATGATTCCACATTGCATAAATCCAACACACCCAGCAATAGCACTCAATAAACCAACACTGCACACCAATAACCAGCAAGACACAGAAATATAGAGTTCAGGAAAAAGTGTATATTGAAGCCAAACCAAAATAAAATGTCCTTTACAGGCAGTCCAATAATCCAATAATGTCCAATAATCCACACAGAAATAGTTTAGTTCCAACAGAAAATGCTTCAATAGTAATCCAACAAAAATTCAATAAGATGTATGTATGTATGTGTCTCTGCTGTGCTGACTGCTGTCTGTCCTCACTTAGGCATCACTATGGGGAAGTGGCAGCAGTAGAGCAGAACGATGATGAGGTGGACACTGTCAAATACCCCAAAAAAAGACGCCGACAGGAGAATGAGGCTCCATCTCATCGCATGAGAAGAGGTACAGTATACAGTATGTAGGCTCAGGCTGTGTACAATGACTGTATAACCTTCATGTAGTCGTCTCTGTCTGCTGCGCTGCCCCTCCTTTTTGCTTTCTGAGTCCAGACAGGCGACGGCACCAGTCGGATCCTGATCACGTATGTATAGAATTGATGTCATCACCAGTGATGTCACTCGAGCACTAGTTTCAATTGCCAGACTCTCCGTTTCACAATGTGCCAGTGCAGGAGAGAGTCTGGCTCCTCTTACTCTCACTCTGGTATAGCGGGGGGTAGGAATGCTCCGTCATCTTTACAACCATCCACCGAAAGTACCAAGCAGGCCTGCTTTATTGCATATTCTAAAATACATACTACCGCATGCGCTAGGACGCTTCATCAGTGATGTTATCTGGGGTCGTAAGGTGTTTCGGGTCTGTCAACATCATACACCCTCGCCCAGTAGACCCAGCCGAGGCCAATTAAGACCCCGACTCGCGTCCCAGAAGCCGCTCACGGATCAGCCTTCCTACTCTGTCTGCAACGTTGCCCACGGAAGGGCTAAAGCGAGCACGCCCAATCCGCTGCAATAGAGCTAGTGCTACATCGCAGTATTGGCCCTTCGGTGCATGGAGGATCTAGGCTCTGTGGGTAACTCCCGGCCGCGCTCCTCCTTCGTCTCACCAGACCCTCCCGTGGCAAAGGCAATCCAGAGGCTGAGAGGATGCCTCAAGGACGCATCAAGAGGGCCTGTGCACTGCACGTCATTCGCCTGCGCCGAGCACCTCGCTCTAGCCTGAAGGACCCCAGCCCGCGCCGATCTTTGCACAGATTTTCAGGAGGCTGTAGCGTTTGTGGATTTCTCCCTCACGAGAGAGCCAGGCTGGGGTGCTAAACCCATCCCGTACCGAATGCCGTCTCTCCGACCGTCAACTGTCTCTCCAGCTCGTCACCAATCTATACTTGGTTGTCACCTAGTCTATTCCTAAGTGTCACTGGCCCGGGGAGCCAGGATTCTATATTCTAAAATACATACTACAGCATGCGCTAGGACGCGTCATCAGCGATGTTATCTGATGTTATCAGCACAATCCAAATCTTCGTCAAAACAAAGCGGAAAGGGATTCCCCTTCACTCCGACTAAACACACACACCTCTTCCTGGCACTTGAGCCTCATGTGTGCTTGAGGTGTGAGTGTGTACAGTACATGTGATAAAATGTGTGTCATCTGGATCTCGCAGTGTCAACATGCACTGTTGACACTGCCTTAGCATTGCCTTCTAGCAGGCAGCAGTAACTCCACCATAAGGTTCCTCTGTTTTTTTCTAATTGCCTCTCAGATGCCCCTCAGCTGATGCTGCTGTGCGGGGCCGATGTCCTGGAGTCCTTCGGGGTTCCCAACCTGTGGAAACAGGAGGAGATCAAAGAGATCGTGGGCCGCTACGGTGTGGTCTGCATCACCCGCAACGGCAACGACCCCCACAAGTTCATCCACCAGTCGGAAGTGCTGTGGGAGCATCGCAGGAACATCCACGTGGTCCACGAATGGGTGACCAACGAGATTTCGGCCACTCACGTGCGACGGGCGCTCCGGCGAGGACAGAGTGTCAGGTACCTGCTGCCCGATGCTGTGGTTCAGTACATTCAAGAGCACGACTTGTACAGTGCCGAGAGCGAGCAGAAGAACGCAGATGTTGTTCTTGCGCCTCTTCAGAGGAACACGGGTGCCTCCTCAAGCTGAAGGGGATCATTCACTGCTGGCTGTCAAATCAATGCCAGAGGACTGTAAAGCCATCTACTGAGTTGGAGCAGAGATGGGGACTTGGACTTGGGACTTGGACTTGAGTCGCACTTATGTCACACACACACAGTGACTTGAGACTCGAGTTGAAACTCGTCCTCAAAGACTTGAGACTTGACTTGGACTTGAGGTTTGGGACTGGTGAACAATCTTTATTTTTTATTTTTTTGGTGCGTTAACATTAAGGAAATGTCTACTGATGTCATCCAATCAATGCTGATAGGCTACTGTATGCGAATAGATAAAGGAGTGATGATAATACAATACATGCTTTGAATTCATTAGTTTTATCTGTGCAGTGTTCTAAGCAGACCAGATGGCATCCAGCAGATGATAGAACATTCATCCATAAGAGACTTGAGACTTGACTTGGACTTGTGACCAAAGACTTGAGACTTGACTTGGACTTGGAAAAAAATGACTTGTGAGCGTCTCTGGGTTGGAGATACTAATTGGTGTGCTGCTGATAATGCTGTGATTTTTAAAACACTTCAATACAATTCAAGCTAATTATGTTTCCACTAGTGCCTTTTCTATAGAACGGTGTTTTCCTGTGTGTTCTTTTTGTAAGAAAATAAACCTGCAAATAGAGTTTTCTGAATGAAAATATTTAGCCAGTTTGATGGAATTACAACATTCAAAAACAGCAGAACTGAGTAACAGTATAGTTAGTCTAAATGACCATGCTACAATTAATACCGTTTTGTGTGCTCATCAACGTAGAGATTCACAGTCTTTTGGGAAACAGCAGTACGTTTGGTGTTGCTAGGACAGGAATGAACAAATACATTTTAATCTTTTTACTTGCTTTAACAAAAAAAAACAAAAAAAGTTTTGACTTGCACCAGTTTGTGCCAGTTTATACCTTTCTCAACTCCTCATCCACATTGTACTTTTGGTTTTTCTATCCACACAGCAAATAGTATGCAAGTGGTTCTCAAATGGGGGTCCTTGAGAGGGGGTTCCAGGGGGTCCCCAGCCAAAAGGGGGTAATTTATTTTAGCTATAATTCCATTCATAAGTAACACAATGACTATTTTGGTCATGGGTTTTATACACTTTCTGTAATAAAACATCTAAAAGCATCAATTTTATTATATGGGGGACCGTATCAGGACAAAATCCTATCAGAGATTTGAGAGTGAACCAAGACAAATTCCTATCAACTTTGTTGACATGGCAATAAATTGATTGAATCTTGATTTTATTGAATCTATCAAATGGGGGTCCGTGGTCCAATTCTTGTCCGTTTAGGGGTCCTTCATGTGAAAAAATTTGAGAACCACTGTGCAAGAATATGTTTACTTAGGGTTGTAGGTTTGCAAATTAAATGCATTATTTGTATTGACTAGAAAAAAATAAACAATATCTTGTTTTGCTTGGGAGCTCTTCATTGTGGTTACAAAGCTATTTTCACCAGTATAAGAAACTCTGCTAGCATTTTACATTACAGCTCGGTAACAACATTGTAATAGGGGGGGGTAATAGTGTGATAACACACCAAATGTGTGTGAACGCTTTGGAAATCACGTCAAGAGCGCCTCCATTGCACACAAAACACAGCGCATGGAGCCTTTTTTTTGTGTGCTTTGTTTTGATTTCCCCTAGGAGAAGTGACATTGACGAGCAGGCAGCGCGCTTTTCCTCATATATATATATATATATACACTCCCTCTACTATACAATCAGGTGGTACAGTGTGTCCACATTTGTCCAGGATGTGCTCTACACACTGTACTGGGGACAGTCCAGGATGTCCTCTACACACTGTTCAGAGTTTAGATGGGCACTGCCCCCCATGTGGGTAGTTGGTTGGCTGTGCTTGTGGGTAGTGTCCCTCAACTAGTGGCTCCTGTGCCTTTTGACAACACCGTTGTGTGTTCTGTGTGCCCCAGCCCGGAAGACAACGCTTGATTAGATCATTTTCACCACGTTGGAGGTGGATGAAACTCCTTGATCACAGTTCACATGATTTAAACTTGACAACAGTGCCAGTGTGGAGGCATCATTCTGCTATTGAAATACTGGCTGTGGGCTCTGCCTGGCCGGCCCCCCATAGGTGACTGTCTCCAGGCATTGTTTTGGCTTTGATCTTATCACACAGGGGGAAACAATACATGCTGCAGGGAGACATTTAAGATCACCTAAAAGTAAGTGTCATACAAAATAGATGTTGGTGGTCACAATAAATATATTGTTAAAAAAAAGATTTTGGTTGTCAAATTTCAAGGTCACTTTGGCTCAAACGTCCACTTGGACTCAATGATGAACTGATTCGATTTTGGTCCTCAAAGGTCAAAGTTCAAGGTCACTGTGACCTCACAAGGATGAACTGATTAGATTTGGATGAACTGATTAGAACTGCTCAGACCTACATTTCCCCTTCGGCATGGTGAGTGGAAGTGGCGGGTGAAAAAAAGTGTTTGCAACAGATTTTATGGAGGAACCTCTTTGCTGGCTGCTGTTTAACACACAGTTTTACTCCTAAGTTTTGTTTTGTCACTTCCTACTGCTGTTCAATAAAGTGATTATTAATTAAGACCAGAAGGTGTCCCCTGGTGGCACACTGAGTTGAGTGTGTAGTTTACCATGTAAGCCTCAGTCCTCCCAGAGTGACCTGGTTCAGGTCACTGTGGTCACCCCCCCCCCCCCCCCCCCCCCCCCCTCTCTCTCTCTCTCTCTGTCTCTCTCTCCCACACTTCTGTGTCCTTCTCTTACGATACATCTGTCAATAAAGCATAAAATGTCTGGAAAATAAATAAAAACATAAAGGAAGAGCTCTTATCTTAGTTTTTTTGACCATTCAATTTCTCTGAGACTTTATGACCACCCCCCCCCCCCCCCCCCCCCCCACACACACACACACACACACCAGCTTTATGTTGATTGACAGCTGAAATGTAACATTTTAAAAACCAGACAGGTCAAACTTTTTACAGCGGGACTTTGGCCTGACTCTGGTTCTCTCTCTCTCTCATTCCCTGTCACTGTCACTCACTCAAACAAAAGCCAGGCTTCCTTCAGGTCAGCTTGTGGTGTGTAGTCTACCATGTAAGCTTCAGTCCTCCCACAGTAACCCTGCTACAAATCCAACGTGCGGGATTTTATTGCATGTTGATTGACAGCTGAAATGTAATTTTTTTTAAATCAGACAGGTCAAACTTTTTACAGCGGAATTTTGGCTGACCTCTGTTCTCTCTCTCTCTCACTCTCTCTTAAGGTCTCTCGCTCACATGAAAGTGAGGCTTCCTTCAGGTACATCGGTACATTCCGCTTGGGGGGTGGTGGTGGTGGTGGTTGCTTACACCTGCGCTAAACCTCTGGTGTCACTCCACATTTACTCTTTAGGCTTTAGGGCAAGGTGTCACAATAGTCTCCTGGAAATTTCTTCGACCCAGTAATGTTGTTTCTTGTGAACTTTTATGATTGAAATGTCATATTTATGCCTAGTGGATGAAATTCAACTTAGTTGGTAAGAGTTGCATGTTGGGCAATTTGAGTAATTACCATAATGAGCTAATTAATCGACAAAACTGGAAATTAGCATGAATTATATAAATTAGTGAGGCTGAAACCAGGAAATTGTTATACTGTATTGTTGCTTTTAATCAATTTAGAAAGTGATCAAGAGTCTAAATTGATGTTTGGAAGTCCAGAAATTAATCTCTTGCCATAACTGAGTCTACTTAACTATTTCTAAATTGACTAAAAGCTCAAATATACAGTAGCCTTTTCCAGATTTTGACCTATAGCCATGCAGGCACTTCAAAAGTCATACAGAGAGAAATACAGTCCTACAGAGAGAAATACTGCATCAGTGGCAGTGCCTTTGTGGTTCACTGTGTATGTCAGCTGCCATCAGATTAGAGGTTGTGAGTTCTAATCTGAGATGTGCACAAATTGAACTTTCATCTGTTTCTTTAGGCAGCAAAGTTATTTGTATTTGAATAAAAGTGGAAATAGGCATAATCTTCTTTTAGTTTTTATTACACTTCTAATTAATTCAAGGATATTAAAGCTAGGCGTAAACAGCTGGTGGGTGTTTATCGGAAAACTTGGCATTTTGCATTCTTGATGTTTGATTTTCAAAGTACTGTTTTAAAGGTATTTAAGCCCCTTTTTGGATTAAGTGGATCCTTACCTCTCAGGAAAATACACATCACATCGCTTTACACATCACACTAGGCGCCAATGCTTTATGTTTACGTCATGCCCTTCTCGCTAATGGTTCACGCCCCATTTCAACCCGGGAGCGGTGGCTGTCGCAAAGCACACCGCAGGACGGGAATGTGGCGGTGCTGCTGGCCTGTGTGTGAAAGGAATTTCTGTGGCAAGGCTGCCGGTGTCATGCCGAGTTTTGCACCCCCGCCGAGAATTGCATCCCCACCACATTTTAACTTAAAAACAGGGATGCAAATCTCGGCAGGTACAAACCGCCGAGACTTGCCTCCCCCTCCATAAAGCTAGGAGAGACCCCAGGCCTCGAGGTCACCTGTAGCCGGATTTTAAGCACAAGAGAGCCCCAAGCATGGAAGTCACCTCGATGCGGATTTTATGCATCAAAGTCGGTCTCCATGAGCCAGGATAGACCCCCTGGCCTGGAGATCACGTCTACCCAGATAATTATATCATTTGTAAACAGTTAAGTTTCCGTATAAATCATTACAATACGCTCCCGTGAGGTGGGGATGCATTTGGCGGTGGGGGTGCAAAACTCGGCTTTCCGGGCCTTCTGAACTGCAATTTTGCGCGATCTGCCGCTTTCACCGGCCAGAGCACATGTACAATGCACAATGTCTATGACATCATCAGTGATGTCACTACACTCCAGCAATTGTGGTTTTGGTTACACACGAGCAATTGTGATGTCACTGATGATGTCATAGACGGTGACATAATCACTGATGATGTCATAGACATTGTGACATCATCGTCGATGACGTCACCAATCAATGTCTATGACATCATCAGTGATGTCACTCGAGCAATTGTGATGGGTTTTCTTTTATAAAAGGGATAGGCAACGGGCTCTGTTTCGAGATACCTCAGGATCATCATCAACTCGATCTCCTGAGAAAAGAGCTATCACTACTGCTGAGGAAAAGCAAGCTCCATGGGCCAGAGAAGCTGCTGAGGCCGCTCTAGCCAAGAAACCCAAGACTGATGCTGTGCAAAAGCATCTCGCTCTTCCCTTCTATATACTCCTTTTTGAGACTGTTTCACCAGAATGCTGTTGCTAGGAACAGTTTGGACTAGTTTATTCCCTGTCATTGTATTAGCAAACACTGCAACAGGAAGCTTACTTAGGGCCAATAATTTAGAATATTGATGTTTGTCAAGAAAACACATCTTCGCCTCTTGCCTTCTATATACTCTTTGGTAGCTGTAGCGAGGAAGCGGACGTGACGTCAGAAACTTGTCCCACAACAGCTATGGCGGCGCAGCTCAGCTCTGTGTTATGAAACCTACACATGGAACCTACATCCATGTTATGAAAGCAATGTTGTGCAACTAGGGGGACTCCAGCCTGTCGCTGCGTGCTACAGTAGTTCTGCCAGAGAGGAAAATACGAGTTTTTCATTCACAAAAGTTGCAGAAGACAAACATGGCGAAGCGGAGGGAGAGTGCAACAGAGACAGAGGCCGTCACAAAGAGACTGAAGCAGCTGTCTGAAGCGAAGAAGAGCAAGGCAGCGAAGCCACGAGCAGGAGGAGCAAGCAAAGACCCAGGTAGGAAAGCTGTTCTGGCGATCCCACAACCTGCAGGTATTCAGTCAAGCAAACAAACAAACAAGAGGAACATCTCTATCTCCTGCAAAGGATGAGACCAGTTTGCATCCGAGAAAAAAAGAGAGTAGGGAAGCCCAAATTAGCTAGTCAGTGCCTGCTAAGGTTAGTGATAAGGTGTGTAATCAGAAACCAAATAAGTTTAAATAAAGTAAGAATGAGTAACTTGCAATTTTCAAGTGGTTGGGATTTTGTCTAACATGTAGTGGAGATTAAA